>NC_079368.1:4695000-4995000 GCF_021018895.1 Seriola aureovittata | reverse complement strand
CTCCAGAAAGAGATCTCTTTACATGTGCCAGTATGAACAGGAGGGAGAATTACAGCTACCTGTAACTCTTTCAATGTACATATGGGCATGTGTATGTAATATTAGAACAGACTTGAAAAAACGTGAACCGAGGGCTGAACGAGGAAATATGCACAAAAAAACCATATTGTGATTATTTGGCAGATATTGTGATAAAAGTCACTGTTTCAGTTGGAATGGTCATTTTTGCAATCAATGATAATAAATAAAATGCGATTTTTGTTGGGTGCCAAACAATCATATTCCTTTATGTGTGGGGAATATGATCTGTAGCACAGCGCTTCATTTATGGTCCGTTGTGACACATTTTACCCTCAAAAAAATCCCAAAATTGCAGCAATTTGGACATTGCAGTTGGCCATATTGCGATTTCGATAATATTTCGATTAATTGTTCAGCCCTATGTGAACGTATCCTGTAATCTTCCCATCTTACCTGCTTCACACACCCCTCCACTTGGTCAGCAGTGATAGTGTAAAAGCGTACAATAGTCTTATCCAACATAAATGGCAGATTAATCTAATACATGAAAAACAACTAAGTAGACATGCACATGCTGCTGCTCGGAGCGTTATCCACATGTACTCCACCTCCCCGAGCGGAACTGAAGTTTATACTGAACTTAAGTTAGAACTGTTCCCGTTAACATGTCTCTGTACCAGACAAATGCAATTGATAAATTAATATGCTAACTGTGTAGCCGTGATAATCTTATGTGTCAGTTTTTTTTATATACACCATCATTTGAAATAACACGTTGAGAATTTAACTTTATGTTTGCAGTCCGTGCATCACTGTGTTGTTTTTCACTCTTTTCTGCTTTATGTTTAGAACGTGTCGAGACCTCATTCTACCTTACTTTTGTAAGGCAAAATGGCAATTAAGGTATTGAACTGAATACACCAGAAGCTAAATCTATGAATGATATAGATATGAATTAGTCTTTTTTTTATCATCCTCTTTGAAATGATCATCCATTGACATCTAGGCAAAAGTCAAAGAGAATATTTTTATATTTAATAAATGAGCCCTCCGGCTATTTGCTGTGGCTATGCTGCCTGCCTATCTCAGCCTGAGTATGCAGTGTAGTGCTGTAATCTTGACAGTATAATACAGGCGTTTAAGACAGGATCAGGCTGTCACCACTGGCAGCACAATCCCCTTACCTGAGGCTGTGGGAGCTCGCACAAGTCTGAATCTCTGAGCTCTAACGCAAGCTACTGGAAAGCCCCACTTTTCAAACATGCCCACTCAAACCCTTTAGGTTTAACCACTAATACCCACACCCTATAACAACATACCTCACTCGCACACACATGCAGTGTAAGAGGAGCTATGGAGAGAATCCATTAACATTAAAGATTTTCAGTCGTCTTTCTTATGGAGCCGTTTGTGCCTCACTGGGGCCAGTCTGATTCGTGAACAGGTGGGGCATCTGCAAAATGAAAAATGCTGAGACAGAGTTTGCTTTTTTTGTCTGTGCATAGGAAGTCCGGGAGATGGTGGCACCTGTTCTCAAGAGTTTCCAAGCTCAGGTGAGTCACATGCTTTTGCCTTTTACAGGTATATGAAACATTTACAGTGTCTGCAGAATATAAAACACAGAACCTCTGGACATCGCTAAGTAGCTGTAGCTTTTGTAATAATGATTTCCGCATTATAATTTAGTGAAACAAGAGATACTCCTGCTAGATATTCTATGTACATTGACCAGTGCAGATCGCTCCTGGAGCGAACGATCTGATAGATAGAGGGAGGAATCCATGGCATACTTTTCATGTTACTGCTCATCTGCTGCTTATTGACTGATGCCTTTTCTGTCAAAGTGAAGTAGCATCTATCTGCCATTAGATGATCAGATATCTGGCTTCTCATATTTTCTTGGCTGAGACAAGCCCTCATTTCCTGTTGTGATGGTGCATTCACCGTGCCCCCTCTGACGTCGCCATATTGAAAAAGTCATCTGATACCTACCAAGACTCTGCTCCAGCCATTAAACCAAGGTCATAAATCACATTTGTGAGCTGCGTTATGGTCCGCAAAGCAGAGGCTTATGGAAATGATACCACAAATATGTTTCCAGTCTCGCTCTCCCCTCTAAACTCCTGCTCAGTGCGAACCTGAAAGCCCTATCATTGGTAAACATGAGAACACTCAGCATGGATTGTTCAGTTCGCTTGGAAGTGATTATTGGCAGCTTCTTTTTAATGCTTTATAATTGACTATGCCCAAGCAACTGTGCTCCCTGGCAAGAGCCATCACATTCAATACTACACTACGCAATACTCCGTGGTTGATTTGTGTGCTAATTCAATTACTCTAACTGTAAAGTCGCACAAATATCAGAAGCACCCTTCCATATCTTTATTGTGCAAACAGAAACCCACAGGATTAATTTGAACACCATTGATGTCTGACAACTGGGGGTCTGGAGATGCTTCATAGTAGATAAAATAGATGGCTGATAATGAGCGATGATTTTTTTTTTTTTCTTGTTAGCTGCAGGCCTCTCTGGGTACCTCTTGGTCTCTCTTGTGTAACTTCCACGGGCTCATGTTCTGCACATTGATAAGTACGCCAGCAAGCAGTGGAAAAAGAAGCCCGGCTATTTTTTGATCACGAGGTGCAGCGAACAACTCGGCACACCATAATAATATAATCCTCTGGTGCTTTCTGATACACTTTGACCTTATTGGTAATGTCAAACAGCTTGCGGAGGCTTGTGAACTTTACCCAGCGGTAGTCTGCACGACCTCAGTGTAAGCTGTGGGACCTGGACCTGCTGCTGCAGGGGGAGAATGTGTGGAGAAGGTGGAGTTGGATGTGCTTGTTTGGCTGTGTGGTTTGGGATAGACTAAAGCTCCCCTGCAGCTGCACTGTACAGGTGGTGAATGGTAGAAAAGTCCTGGTGTGTGTGTGTGCGTGTGTGTGTGTGTGTGTGTGTGTGTGTGTGAGGATGCATATATGTGAGAAAGAACTGGGTCCTTCCCTCCACCAACCCCCCCGCCCCCCCCTCTCTCCCAGTTCGGAGGCCCACAGGAGTGCCTCATGGTATTTGGACCCTCATCATGCCACTTCTAAAGGAGAAGTCGGCTCCTTTGAAGTGTTTGCGACATGACAGGTTCTCTTTCTTTTCTTTTTCATTTCAATGTTCCCCACCCACTTTCTCTCTCTTCTCCCGTCCAATCTCGCCTTCTAATTATCGCTAACCAGGCGACTGATTAGAAACACGTTGCCGACCTAGTTTTTCTGTGGAGCTGGAGGAGGAGAAAGGGTTAATCCCAGAGCTGGTGGCTGTCATTGGTCGCTTCCCTCCTTCTTCTCCTCTTTTTCGTGCTGCTCTCCTCTTTCTTTCCCTGGAAGTTTGCTAATGAGGTCCCGTCAGAGCTGAGGAGAGGTGTTAATTTGGCCTTGTGAAGTAGGAAGGAGATTAAGGACAGTGAGGAGCTGAGTTTACGGCTTAAAATACACCGCTGTCCTTATTAATCCACAGGGCCCTGGGAGACCGGCGTTTTTGGTTTTATAATGAACACTGTCTTATAATGAAGGTAATTTTAATAAAAATTTACGGTGTAGAAGAGGAGATGGTACATGTCTCCCTGGTCTCAGGCACACCTTTGGGGCTGAGGGATATGACAGTTATTTCTCAAATAACCGATCGCTGGAGAGACGGGCCCATTGGACCACGCTGTTCACACAACTTTCACACAAGCTCTCCGCTGCCATCTGAACATACAGAAAGCATTCTTCACCAAGTCGCACCAAGACTTCGTAGGCTTCTCAATGCAATTTACACCTCCCTCTCACTTTAGAGTGTAAACTCCCATCAGGATGAACCTTTGTGAGGCGGAAAAAAAAAAAAAAAAAAGAACAGTTACGGATTTCTTATATGTTTGTAGCCTCTTTGTTTTTTTTTTTTTCTCCAGGAGAGGCAATCTGAATATCAGGCCCAAATTAACCAGTCATTCTATTTTTTCCCTCTCCTCTTGATGTCGTTTCATGCTCTCAGAGTAAGAAAACAGCAGTATGGGTCCCTAATTACTGAAACTTGCTTTACAATGATAATCCGTGGAGTAATTTAGCGTGCACAATGCGCAGATGGAGATTCTGATAAATAGTTTGTAACGTGTAATTAGCAGCTCTGCCGGTTACATACCATTAACCCCTCAAGCTCAGGAATCATTATTGGCCCTCATTATCAAGCAGCAAGGTACGATCGAGCTGACTAGACATCAAAAACATCAAACAGCTATTAAAGCACCACGAACTGGGGGCCGGTGGACACCTGTTTATGAGTCTAACTGTGCCATTTCTTCCCCCGAGGTTGGAAGTGATGATGTGGGGGAAGACAGTGTTTTTATGTATGTTGTTGTTGTTGTTGTTGCTTGTTTTCTATGAGAGCACAGGAGGTATTTTGACTATGCAGCAGCTTTTCAACTCCGTGAAACTGAGTAAAGACATCTCAAAATGGCTGCTATACTGTATGTCTCACCTATGCTAAACCGACGTTTGATGCTCAGGAAAGGTAGAAAAGCAAATTCATTGAGGTTGCACTGTTATGATTTGTACATCTCTGTTGTACAGAACCGATCATGTAACCGCCATGTTTATTCATAATCTGCCTTGTCAGACGGTAAGTCTCAGAGTGGCAGAAGAAACAAGGGATAATCTGCGACAGAAGCCGTAACAGTTGTTCGGATTGTCAGATCCGTTCACTCGTCATTTATCAGAAACATCTGCAGCCGTGTTTTCGACATGAATCCCATCCTGCAGATGCTTTGACCAGAGAGAGAAGAGTGTTTCAGTGCTGTCAGAGACCTTGCCCACAGTGCCTTGCCCTGAGCTCGCACGCCATGCAGCGAGGTAGACAAACACCGTCTTTGATCATCCATCGAGAGACGACCAGTTCTTCCTCCTTTTGATTAATTCCTGAAGGAAATGATAATTTCTCTTGAATGTATGAATATGTTATGAATAGTGGAATGAATCAAAGAGTAAAGGATGATAATTAATTACAGCGCTATGATAAAAGGCTGTGGGTGTTATGACGCAAGCTTCCTCCGTGTCATTATGAGAGGCTCCGTAATTACCTTTCTGCACGAGCCAGCGCTCCTGGCGGCGCTGGCGGTGAGAGTGCCGCTCACTGAGTGAGTCTAACGGTCATAAAGCTTTTCCCTGCCTAATTGTCTGAGGGGCTCTATGGCACTTTCATAGATGAGGGACTGCGCCGTTAGGAAAAATGCTTGGCGACGCTACAGCTTTTCCAGCTCAATGAAGACAGATCTTCATCATGGGCTAAACCTTGCGGTTATTAGGTACAGATTGCTGGAGTGGATGGCTAACTTGGGAAGGTGAGGTCGGAACAAGTGAGCAACAGTTTCATACAGTCTGATACAAAAGCAGATCGTAGACTAAATACAGTTTTAACAGCAAGCTAGTATTGATTCCTATGTATATTGTATATTATAGGCCCATATTTCTGTGCCAATAAACCAGATCCCTGCCTCACAGTTGCTCTGAATATTCCCTTTTTCTTATTATTCATGTCCTACCTTATGTAAGGGGCATTTATGACACCCTCCTACTCCACTCACTCACTCCCACTCCTCCATCCTCCCCTGCCCCCCCTGGCTATGACTAGACTGCTCCATACTGGGCTGACGAGGTATCTCTAATGCCCGTCTCCTGCTCGGCTGTCTCGGGCTCATTGAGCAGCAGGCCAGGCCCAGGATCTCCAGGCCATTACCTATTCACAGCACGTCCAGGCCTCCAGCCTATTGTGGGGAACATAATGGGCTCCAGGGCCATGTAAACCACCGGCTCTCTGCTCCTGGTTTATCACTTGTGTCCTCTTCATACTAAGGAGAGGGAGCGAAGGTGGGAGGCAGGAAGGTAGGAAGAGAAGAGAGAGACGGAGCAGAGGGGGAGGGACGTAGGGGGGGGGGGGGGGGGAGTGTAATTGGACATTAGATAATACCTTCCTTGAGTCTTTTACGTCCTCTGCATCCCCAGAGGATGAATGTCCTCGTCTGTTCCGCACATCAGTGCAGAAAAGGTGCTTTGACCCAATCTTAATGCACTTCTGTTCACTTACTGTTTCAGTCTTTATTACTTTAAAGTTTACTTTTATTGATTATGACTAGTCAAAGACAAACAAGCTTATATGTGGATATTGGATCAAATATTGTATGGCTGTCCATCTTACCTGTAATACTTATTCTCATCCAATGCCAAAGCTTATATATTGATAAATGAAGAAATGGCCCAGTCAAGGTTTTTTTTTTATTTTACTCAGTCTTAGTTTGAAGGCAGTTCTGCTTTTGCAATTTAACTTGATTTGATTCATTTTACATCAGAAAACCACTCAGCAAACCATTTACAATTATCTCCCTCTTTATATTGAAATAACTGTTTATTGACCCATGTTTGTTCTAAATACTTTTAAAGTGCCTATGTAACATTTACTGAACACTGGCCACTGTGGCCACAAGTGACAATTACAGCAGTAATGATAAATGCTAAAAGATTGCCAGGCTCCATGCTATTTGCTTGTGGTCTAACCACAGTGCCTCAGAATAAGGAAGGAGCTATTGGCAGCTACAGGCGTGTCTCAAGTGTGGCGACGGTGAGAAGCGACTGTTTGTTAACAACAATGGCGGCTCCTAAAGAGGTTAGCATAGATGCTGCTATAGCATCAGCTATATCAGAGCTGTAGAGTATTTCTTCATTGAAAGAAGAGCAGAGAACAGCACTGAAAGCTTTTCTTTGCGAATTAGATGTTTTTGCTCTTCCTCCAAGTGGCTACCAACTGGCTCCGCTAGTGGTGGTAAAAATGGGAAGGATGCAGAATGCGATTGGTTCACGACAGCTCGTGATAGACGGTGATAGACAGATGGTTCATCTAATCACCTGACAAGGACTTTTTGAAAGCGCCTCCCCTTTTTCCAAACAGTTTCCACGTAGCTTTCCCAGGTGGTTCTGTGTAGCAAACCATCTGGTGCGTCAGGTTGGTGCAGACTGAGCACAAAGTGAATTTTAGAGGTGGTGCAAATTTCCTCTAGGCAGTGCAAATTAAGTCAAAGATGCATCCACAGGTGCTGAAACACCTGAGCAAAAAAAAAAAAAAATAATAATAAAAAAATGGTGTGACGCACACAAGTTTGGTGACATAAGCTAACAATAGCCAACACACGCTACTGGTCATAGCAAATATGGCAGCACTGGGTGGTAAAGCCATTCAGTATGCTGAATTGTGCAAAGATGCATTTTAATTCTTATGTATTTTACTTCATATGTAAGAGGAGGAATGTGTTTTTTTTCCTAAGAAGAATAACAGCCTTGCTTTAAAGCTTGACATGGGAATGTAAAGAGGGGATATGAATGAAAAGCTGAAACAAAATAACAATAACTATAGACTAGCATATTTGAACACAAGATATAGGTCATTTATGTCTGCAGTGTTAGCAAACATAATGAAAGTGAACACATTTTTCTACCCAAAGACAAATGTATAACTCAAGAATTCCTGCAAAATGCCATCAGTCTGTTTCGCAGTAGCTCAGACTGTAGCTTTTAAAATGCAATCTCATCAATTCAGTAAATGACTACATAAACAAACCCAGTAGTTGGGTGGTGGTGTTTCACCAGTGGAGCATCATCTTTCAGCTCCAGCCTGGGCCGTTTCAGAAGAAGTTCCGACTGCCCTTTTTTTTTGTTTCCTTGGCTGTTGCGATTATGCTGGGTGTTTTTATGCTGAGACGACTCAACCTTTCCATCAGCCTTCCCAGTGTCAGTCTGATCCCTCCTCTGCTGTGCCGTGATCTGATGGTGTGTGTGTGTGTGTGTGTGTGTGTGTGTGTGTGTGTGTGTGTGTGTTGGCGTGTTTGTTTTCCTGTCCTGACTGATGCCCTGTCGGAGCGTCCCAGTTGGGTGTATTCATCATTATGGATGCGTGTTTAGAGCCAGGGATGCACACCAGGTAAAGAAGAGAGGGGGGATGTTATAAATAGGCACTTGGCTCTCTAGCCATGTGGAATTGATGAGTTTCAGCACATTCTGCTCTGCAGTGCCAGGTTTAATTTCTACCGTCCTGACAGCACAAACCTCAGAGCCCGGAGACGTCACGCCTGACTGCCGCTGCTGTGCAAATGTTAGCCATGTTTGAGGATGGACGCACGCATAGCGCCGGCTGCACTGCTCCTATTGGGCGTCTGACTGGGTGTACATCCGCTCCTCTAAACCCCTGTCACCTTAAGAGACAGGCAATCACATTCCCCTCCTGACCTCTCACCAAACAGACACTCACCAGCCGCACACAGTAACTAATCTAAGAGGCAGTTTCTAAGACCTAGCTCGCCTCAGTCTAACATGGTCAACTACTTGTTATGAGACAGGTGAGAGCCTCCCACCCCCTCCTCTGCTCCCTCCAGGCACCTCAAGTCAGAGAGCAGCAACACTAGCAGCAGCAGTAGCACTGTCTCCGTGATTCTCCGACTCCTGGCTCACTCTCAGCTGCTGGCAAGAGCACAGTCAAATTAGCCAATAAAAATGTGTGAAATCGGTGGCTCAGCGCCGGCGAGGACATGCCAGGAGAAATAAACATCAGCGCTAGCACAACCAGGAAAAGCTCATGTGAGGAGGAACAGGCGGAACGGGGAGAGCTGCTCCGCCAATTCTACGGCGCAATTCTCTGATTTCAGGCGCAGAATCGGAGCTGCACAGACACAGTCAGAGAGCAAAGTTGTTTCTCCACTCCAATGAACACCGAGACCCAGCCTCAGATCAAGCCAGTGGCAGCACAAGTCAGAAGAACATGAGCTTTTGTCAGAGGATACACAGACCTCATGTGCTGAAGTGATTTAATTCCCACTCTTCATCTGCGGTGTTTCCCCCCCTGCTGAAGCCTGGGAATACCGGTCTTCATTTCACATGATGCTTGGCTGTGAAGTTTAATTTCAGCAAAATCTAAACACGCTAATTAAATATCATAACTTTCTGAAGAAGGCTCTTGTAAAGGTACCTGAAATTTTAATTTAGACTTCAAAAGAGCGAAGACTTTAAAGCAAATCTATTGTTTTTCATTTAGACTTGCAATTTTCTTTTCTCTGCAGTACTGCACTCTAGTTATGATTGATCTGGTAATTAAAATATGCAGAGAGGGAAAAATATTAACTGCTCCTTTTTTCACTTTCTTTTTGTTTTAGAAAACAGCCGACACATTTTCCTTCTCCTTTCCAGCACAGATAATTAAATTTTGCACATTGATGTTCTTTACACAGTATTCATCGGCCTCATTATTTTTCCATTTTCATCTTTCTGGTGAGAGATCGATAGATTGATAAAATGATGGAGCCTATCTTAAATAATGCAAGCAGAGAAAAGTTACACTTACTTTGCTGCTGGCTAAGTGTTTGAACTTTTTATTCTTCTTTCAAATTGTATTTAATATCCCATGAAGGTAGATCTTGCAGCATTACATGCTAGTGTAAATCGTTTATTTCCATTTTTGCTGTCCCTCTGCAAAAAAAAAAAAAAACCTGAAGCGCCTTCCTCACCACTTTTAGTGGGCCTATGCTATATGGGATGATGCTTGTCAAGGCTAATATCCTAAATGATAAAGAAAGTGGCAATTCAAAGAAAGACAGCGTAAAGTAGGCCAATTAGTACCTAGGGAACATTTTGCTAGAAGAGATAGCAGCTCCAAATGTCACATGCACGAACATAGGACTGATTGTTTATAATATGACCTGACAGTTTGGGTCTCTTTAATATGGGATTAACTACAATACTAATTAACATGTGGCTGCATTAAAACAAGCAGCTGCAAGTGAAGAAACTCTCTTACCAGGGAGCGGAGCAACTGATGTACACCCCACATTAAAGTGTTGTTTCTTCACCACAAATCAAATGTGTTTTTGCACTTCTATGAGATCTGCTTGTTTTATTCTCATTTCACACTGGAAATTCAACGTCCTAAATCACACCACTGCCCTTAAATGTCTAAGCCCCACAGATCCGAATGTTCTTTGCCTTTGTCACAAACAGATATATGTTTTAAAGTCCCACTGCAGGGCTCTCTGTTTCATCCGAGACATAAAGTGGCCGCGGTGGCCCGAGGAGAGTGTTAAACACGTCCTCAATTAAAGCAAAGTAACTTTGCATCTTGTCGCGATTTCTCCTGCAGTCTCTGTAATTGGGTCTCAGTGGATTTAGTGGGAAAGCTCCAGCTCTTCTTCTGGAGTGAAGGGCCCAGCCTGGAGTGGAGCTGAGGGGACAGCCAAAGGGAAAAAGCTGCTGGTCGCCAGGCCCTGGATGCTAGCAGCTGGCAGGAAAGAGCAAGAGCTGGCTGTGGCCAAACGGGAGGACAGGTGGAACGAGCTCCACCACACTGCGGTCTCACAGAGAGCCACTGTTACTCTGTCAGTAGGACATATGGAGGTTCACCAATTCCCTGGGTGAAATGAACACATGCAGGGTTTTGCAGCACCGGTACCTTACAGTACGTTTGCTCAATTAGTGTATTCAAGTACAGATTTGAAGTACTTTTAGTATTTCTAATTTATGCCACTTTACACTTCTACTCATTGATTCGACTACATTTCTGTGGGAAATATTGTACCTTTTACTCCATTACATTTATTTCACGTCAAGAGTTAGTAGTTCCATTTCATGTTTAAGATTTTGTAAGATTTTACATTAAATAACCAGCTTATGAATAAATATACTGGTGGAAATTAAATCAGTAGTTTTCAGCCTCTTTGGCTTGTTACAAATTGTTCAGAAGAACAAAAGAAAAGCAACCCACTAGATTTGTCTTGTGGCCCTATGAAGGGGGCCGACCCTTAGGTTGGGAACCTGTAGACTACATAACTATAAATAAAATCATTACAACGAGCTCCACTTCGACCAGCTACAACAGTAAAAAACTGCTGACACATTCATGCGTCAGCAGTAACAACTTAACAACTTAACAGTGTCATATACAATAATGCATCACTCACAGTCACATTCATTTCTGCATAACTAGTACTTAAATTGATATTGATGCTTTAAGTAGATTTAGCTGCTAATACTCGTTTGACTTGTAATGGAGTATTTTAAAACTGTTGTATTAGTAAAGTATCACAGGACTTCTACTAATGGTGGTTACTGTAGCAAGATTATTATAATTAATCATAAGATAATCAGCAGGTTTTTAAACTTCCTTTTACAGACAGATATTAAGATCATCAAGTGCACTGATTATATGAAGTAATGTAAATCCATTACAAAGAAGCAGATGTAGATAACAGTCGCTGACAAGTTAGAAAAGGATTGGGGACTTTGGGACAGCTGAGACGTACATTGTGCTTTAGATTTTATCAAGATGTTAATATTGTATCAGTGTGGGGTTTATGTTAAATTCACACACTTGTGCAGTTAACTCTTATTATTCTAGATATTGTAAATGGTGATATATACAGTATAAATAAATAAGCACGGTGTAAAACAAAATCGTGAAGCAGAAGGTTTTCTTCAAAATAGAAAATCTTGAAGGCTTCCTCTGTGTGTGTGTGTGTGTGTGTGTGTGTGTGTGTGTGTGTGTGTTTTCTGGCGAGACATGTGAAGGACAGCCGAAGGTGCGGTGAGATCCAGTGATGGGCTTGTTTTATTACATCTCATATTGAGACCAATCTCTGTCCATTCACCTGAAGGACAGCCAGCTATTCCCTAACTAAATTAGCCAGACGCTGTGGTGTGAGAGGGCCTCTACAGGCACACACAACCACGCCTGACCTGACATACACACACACACACACACAATCAGAGAGGCAGGTACAGGCAGTCACGCAATAATGTGTGTTTTTTTTTCTCTCCCTCTCCTCCCTCATGCAAGAACTCACACTTACATGCTTAATCTCATGTCTCATCCCTCACTTTCCCTCTTTCTCACACACACACACACACACACACACACACACACACACACACACACACACACACTCTCTCCCCTGTTGCAGGCAGTGGATGTGGGGTAATTGCAGCCATTGTGGCAGGTTGCGTGTTTGTGCCCCTGTCATCGAGGGCCTGCAGACTTCCTCCTAGTGGGACCATGTGACACAGATCTCAGCACTGTAGCGTACCTGGCTATCACACCTCACTGTTTGTGTACGAGCATGTGCGCCTTCACAATGCATCTACTCTTAATGTAGCAAACGCTTTAGCCCTGAACGCACCGTGGCTTCATGCTCTCTCTTCCCTAATGAAATGTCTTTTGTACAGTCTGTTTTTTTTTTTTTTTGTTCACTCACGGCGGATGTTCTAATGAGGCAGAGCCTGAAATAGCAGTGGGGCTAGCACTGCAGAACTATGACATCCCATGTGAGAACTTGCCCAAATCACAGTGGCTGCAGCCGTGCGTCAGGTTTCTTTATTTATAACCCGTACGGAATTGTCCTACACTCTGAGCATATGGAGGGTTATGTAACGCTCAGCATCCAATAGATAACCACTAAAGTCAGGTCCTATATATAAAGCTTGCTGAAGAGTTGTTTCTGAAGCTGCTTAAGATTGATTTAGCGCTCCTGAACGTCTGCTTTACAATGATGTAACAAAAAGAACGGTTATTGTGGCGCAATTCTTTAAAGGGTTAGTTCACCCAAATGAGAGTGGAGGTGTTTAACCATGAAGATTTTCAGATGTATGTCTCTGATATTTCTGCCTCCAGCCCAGTGCAGTGGGTCAGTGAAAAATAAGAATTAAAAAAAAAAAATCAGAAGCAGCATGTGTTTCTAGAAAACACTGTCCCTGTTATTCAGGATAATCCACAGACTGTCCACTGGAAAAAGCCACTATGAAAACTGTTGACAGTGTGTCCTGTAGCTCAGTGGTTTCCAACCTGAAGGTTCAGACCCCTGCAAGGGGTTGCAAGATGAATCTAAGGGGTCAAGAGATGCTTACTGGAGTAGGAGATGAGAAAAAATGAAATCTCTTTCTCTAATATTTGCCTCTTTCTTTTGAAGCTGTGTATTTCCACCCCTCTAACACATATTCAAGTCTAAGAAAGGAAAGTCAGTTTCTAACAGATTCTAATAAATTGATTAAGGGTTTTATTAGGGCTTCACAAGCAGAACAGGCTGGGAGCCACAGCACAGCCACAGGATGTTAAAATATAATTATAAGTGTTCAATACTGCACCACAACTGAAATTCCATTCACCTTCCATTTTATTGGGAGGGAAGCAGAAATCATGATTAAAAAACAAAAACAAAAAACAAACTTCTCTGCATTTCTACATACCATCAAGAGAAAATGGTGAAAAACCAACATGAGAAAAATTTTTTTTTTCCTATTTTGGTGAACTGGCCCTTTAATAAATATTTACCAATACATTTTGAATGCTATCATTTTATATTTACTAGGACATCAGCTCTTGCGGCTGTAGGCGTCTCTTCTGATTAGCCCTCATTCACTCAGATTGAAATGCCACCTCGCGCCTGTCACATTGTATATGAGTGATCAGGCAAGAAAGCTGGTCATTACAATCATGACATCAAATGGTTGGCAGCAGAGGTCAATCAGTGTACATTAACCAAACAGAGCTCATGTGTTTTACAGCTTTTAGTGGCGTGTTGGCATCAGTGTACATGAGCTTTAGGCTGGCATCCAACGGGCATGGAGGGCCTCCCAGCAGAGCGGGAGCAAGATGGGCCTCGGCCAGCCCTCTAACAGAGGAATATGAAGGAGACAAAGAGCGGGGGTGTTAATGCTTCCCCTTCCCTCCACTGTTCAGCCACTCAGCTGATTTATGCAGCAGAAATGGACTCCTTTACGCTGGGCATTCATAAATACCTAAAAGGTTTTAAAATGATGGTCAGGTCGCTGTCAGAAAGACATTATGCACAGTTTTTTTTTTTTTTTGTGCAAAATGATTTTGGAGAAATCCTTCCAACCCCTCCAATCTATTCTTCCCCCTCTCTTTTTGGCAACTCCACTTTTTAATCTCTAGGTGTTGATGTGTTGTCACGCTGATGCATTAGTGTGTGAGTTCATGCACAGACGAATGCATACGCACACAGTCCAGAGATCACTCTTAACCCTCACCTGGTCCTAATTATAGCAGATGAAGGCACATTTCTGTGGCACTCTGGTGATCTGTCATCGACAGGCCCTCTCCAGTCTGGCTGAGAGTGATATCTCTCCGTAAAATATGTATGACATCAAAAAGCCTTAAAGGTTATTACAAATTAATAATGAGTAGTGGGCCGAGAGCAGTAAAAAATAGCCTTCCCTTGGTGTCGTGTTTAAATGTTTAATTTAACATGCTCCAGTATAAATGTGGACTGCCTTGCAGCAATATGTACAGGGCCACAAGGCGTCACCGGTGCCAGTGGTCTGGAACATACAAACCCAGACCACCGGGCTCCCACGTATTTAGATCGACATTCAGATTAGACTGATTCATGCAGATGCGGATGATCATCCGTCTGGAGCCGTCAGCTGTTATCTTGAGAAGGCGCAGCGCTTCTATGTGCGCGTCTCTAACAGCATACAGAATTATAAAAACACTAAAGGAAGCAGTTTTACTTGCATCAAGCGCAAATTCTCTGAAGACTCCATGACATAGAAAAGCTCTTTCTGAGCATTTCTCTGAAGCAAGTCGAATCATTGGCCCTGAACCCCCCTCACAGTAATGTCTGAAGACACTGTACAAAATTGCCTTATTTATGCCTGTAATGTAAGCTGTCTGTTCTGGTGTCGCTCATTCTCTGTGGAACCGACGACGGTGGCAGCCGAGTCTGGAGTGAATTTGCCGGGCGACTACCTGGGAAACATCAACAGTCATTAATTATGTAAAACTCTTCTCACAGTGGGAGCAGGGAGAGCTGCATACAACTGCAGCGCCCGCTCCTATTAGACTCAATGTACTCTACAATGAGCCCCCACTGCCTGGGGGCGTGGAGGGATTATCAGCCTACTGCCACGACCCCCCATAGAAAGACACACATGCTGTACAGTACACACACACACACACACACACACACACACACACACACACACACACACACACTAAATGTGACGTTCTGTTAAGTTCTGCACCAATGTATGCTTGTGTTTAGCTGAGGAGGAGAATAACAGGAATCTCTGGGCTGTCTCGTCTCCCTAGTCACCCCATCATTCACTTCTCTCCTTCACAGGTCCAGTTAGGTCTTTTTTTCTCCCTCCCTGGCAATCGTCTGCTTCCCGGCTTTCTCACTACAATGAATGAAATCGGCAAATCTGACAGGACAAATGATATGCTGTGTTTGTCAGCAATGCTGGGTAAGGAGGTTGTTTCCATTGTTTGATAGCGCTGCCACCAACGCCGCCGCCGCGTTGGTCTCTCTCTACTCACAACCAAATTACCCACGGAGCCGTTCTATGCAGGGCCTACCTGAGATCTTCCTCCAAGCACTACGACTGACAACAGCAGATTTATCAGGCAAATAATGGACCTAATTTCTGCACCATGTGTTTCCAATCCATCTTGTGTTAGCAACAGACGCAGGATTGTTTGGCAGACTTCAAGTCGTCTCCGCGGCGTTTCGCTCCTCCATCAGCTGTGCTCTTCTAGCCGATGTTCAAGGCTCGTTCATCAGCGCTGTTCTTTTTAGCGGATGCAGTTTTGGCATGATGTTCCTCCATGCTGAAACAAAGGCAGCGCTGACACCTGTAATTAATTAGGCTATTATGCATTCCGCAATGATAATTGCCTCACTGGAAAGTCACCAGCCTTCTAAGAGGGAGAGAGAGGAGAGGTGGATGGAGAGCACTATCCATCATAGTGGGGCGCTCTCTCTCCTTCTCTCTCCCCTCGTGTCATGCTGTCTCACCTTGACTAGTGTAGGCAGGGCTAGAGAAACACTGTCAACATGTGTCTGAGGGCGAGATATGCAGCTGTGCCTCCCCCATGCCAGGGCGGCTCCACCAGCGGCCTGCCAGGGTCCATCCACTCCAGGGCTTTGGCTCACATTGGCACAGTTACCCATGACACCCCATCTGTTGTAGCTTTGTTCACTAGGGCAGTACAGCGCCAGGATAATGGGGGCACTTTATTTTTATAATTAGCCCTTACCTACACTTCTCCTCTCTTCTCTCCTCTTAACAGTTCTCCCAGCACTGAAATCTAGTCCAGGTACACTCATTACTACTTTTCACAGCCCTCCCTTTCAGCACATCAACCGGTGCCTTCATCTTAGCCTCAGCACGCCCCCGCTCCCTCCCATCATGCCGTGATAGATACGTTTTCAGCAGACACACTTTCCTCAAGGTTTAGGTCGTTCGCTGCATCAAACATTTGAAAGCGCCAGCTCAAAGAAAATGACAACTCCTGTCTTTTGAACTACAAAGACATTCACAAAAGATTTGTTTTCTTCCCTCCGTTTGTCTCGCACCGGCTCTTGACTTTGACTTTGCAGTGACTTTGAGGTGTTAGCGCCGAGGCTGGCGCTTTTGAGTTTTGTCGAGAGGGCGGGTAACACGGCAGTTCTGCCGCCTGTTGATGGCGAGGGGGGACCCAGAAGGCACCTGCTGTGCGGTGGAGACAGCAGGCCCTTTGATCTGGTTTAATGTCGTGCCATGTTCTGTCTCCCATGCTGCTCCGTGTGCCACGTCCGTCGGGATTACGTCAGCCCCACCTTGATCTGTAGAGATCTGCTCTCCTCTCAGCCCGGGTCATTATCGGCACCCTCCACTGGGGCATTGACCTGAAGTCTTGCTCATATTGTCGTGTCTCCTCTCCAACACCTTACGTCATATATCTTGATGCTCCTTTTTAGCCACACTGGTGTCATTGCTCTGGGCAAAGCAATGTTCAAAGATCTGTCCGCCACATCCAGATTGAAATATCTAAGCAGATCAGATGGATCAAGCATTTTACGAACATTCAGGGTCCCCAGAGGATGAATCTTAATGACTCTGGTGATCCTCTGATTTTTCATCTATGCTAATCAGTGATTGTTAGCATGTAAACACGATGAACTTAGACTGTGAACATGCTCAACATTATACCTGCTAGATAATAGAATGTTGGCATTGTGACAATGCATATTATTATGCTGATGTTAGCATTTAGCTTGAGGCACCGCTGGGCCTAAGTATATCCTCTCAGTGCCGTCAGTGAGACTGTAGACTCCTGGTCTATTTCATTTATTGACTGCTAATGCAATAATATGAAAGTCCCTCCTATCTTCTCTATGGATAAATAGGGTCTTGAAAACTGTCTTAAAACCTCTATAGAATTTTTTCTGCTGTGTAGCTTTGAAATAAAGGTGAGCTTGTCCTGAGAGAAGAGGAGAAAGAGTCAATGAATTAAGCTGTGTTTTCGCTCTGAATTTGTCACTGCGCCGTGTTTGCATCAGGAGGGGATGAGCGGTACAAAGGAGTATTGGTGTGGTCAGCTCTGGCCATTTATTTGGCTGAGACGGCAGCTCTGCACCGGCGGAGTGGCAGTGGCGTCAGTCGGTTGTGAGCGCGGCGTGTTGACTGACAGGCACCGCTGATTGGAATTGACGTGGCGACGAGATGTGTGTCAGTGCTCTGACTGCTCATCTCGCCGGGCATCCAGAGACGGCCACAGCCACCGCCATGCTGCTACCAGCGCTCTGAGATGGATGTCACCATGATTAAATCTGCCCCGAAACACAGTCTGCGTGTAGTGTGCATCTTTGTGACTGCGACTTGACGTGTGTGTTTGCATCCACCCAAGTTCAAGTTTGTGTGTGTGTGTGTGTGTGTGTGTCTGCGCGTGCGTACGTGGGTGGGTTTGTGTGTGTGGGTGTACACGGGTCTCTAAGCATCCAGACTGTATTGCAGTAGGGTTTACCTCTGCCCCTCTCCTCCACACACTCATCAGTCACTCCACACCAACTCATCTCTCTCCTCCCGCCTCTCCTTTGAACCTGCACTCAACGCAAAACAAACGCCTGCAGTGACAGCTGTACAAGTGCTGTGTGGCATGGCTCAAATCTGATCTTTTCCCTGCTTCTGAAGGGAATATTATGGCTTTGTATTTGCTTTTGTGAAAAGAAAGATCACATGCAGGAAATTGAAAGCAGGTAACTGTAGTGATGCAGGTTCCTTCCCTTGATTGTTTACACCATGTTGAAGCAGCTGAATCATGTTGTGCTCTATCAGTGATGCCGGCGTTCCTGTGGTCAGTCAGCTGTTAAAATACAACAAATTATGTTTTAAATTATGGCCTTTATTTAAGGGCTCCTCAGCAGGCATTAGAAGACAACATGGACCATATGGATATGGAATCAGTAAAAGAATAAAAATAAAAATTAGAATAAAAAATAGAAATAATTTCATTTCAAACAATATTTTATTGTTTTTGAATAAAAACAGGAAGTGCAGGGTCTTTCTGAAAGTTAAAATTCAAACTACCAAACTATTGGCTTAGCTTAATCTTTGCATTATCATAACAAAATATTATTGATGGTTGTATAAATAATTCATCTGTATGGGTCTGTATCACTGCTGAGAAAATTAGTCGATTGACTGATAATTAATTTTACAGCATTTTAAATAGTGAATTATTTGTTGTATTAAGCAAAAATGTTAAACATTCCCTGTTTCCCCCTTCTCCAACATGAGGAAATTATGTTTTATAGTAGCTGAATATAATTGTGTGTAATATGTCCATACACACACACACATGCGCGCACACACACACACACACACACACACACACACACACACACACTCATATATTCTTTCTGGAAGAAAGATCACTGGGCAGAAATGGACATTGGACATAGCTCAAAATGGCAACATTAAAAATGGAAGGACAGCCGAAGTCTGCAACAGAACTGCATGAATGATGGATATATTTTTGTTGTTATTATTTCATCCTGAAAATGTTTTACCAATACAAATTGAACTGAAAATAACACTGCCGGGCTCTAGATTTCAGAGCATCTTAACAGCCATAAAAGTCGAGGGCGTTGTCCATATTTTCCCTTATTTTCTCTACGTTTATATTAACACCAAGGACTGAACGTTTGTCAGGATCCAGCAGATTCCTCTGGAAGGTGTTGTGACAAGCGGTGTGGTGGTGGTAGTGGGCTTCCCACTGTTTTGTTCTAATAAGCAAGGAGCGGGACCAGGGTTGTTGTGACATCCTGTCAGCCTGTGGGCTGGACCGGCGCTCACTGAGCACCACAGTAGGATGGACTCCCTATGATTGTGCACTGACCTTTGCATCATGGGGAAGATGACAGGTAATTTAGAGGCCTCAGGGACTGTGGAACCATACATTTGCTGTCCCCAAACCACCTGCAGCACCAACCACATTCACCTTGAGATGGAGGCAGTATATTCATGAACACTGTGTACACACACACACACACACACACACACACACACACACACACACACACACACACACACGCATACAGACCTACACATGCTATAAAAAGAGAATGAAATCACATGCTGTGTAAACCCAGGCATAGATGCATATGCAGCCATGCTCTGAGAATCACACATGTATTTGCTCACACACACAGTGCAAGATTTGCCTTGACACCCGCCCAACACCCCCATCATCATCATCATCGTCATCATCATCATCATCATCATCATCATCATCATCATCATCATCACACACTCTAATCACCTGCATCATCCCAACCTATCCTCAAACAACCAAATCACAGGGGGTGGCAAACTGGTAAGGCAGAGGGGGAAAACGATGATTTAGAGTGATAATTGCATAATCACCAGTTGTGATAATTGTAATTGATGACTGCATAATTGCTAATTGCGCTCTTTATGGGAACCTCTCTTTTCTGTTGTCTCCCTGTCTCTCGCTGTATGTCACTCAGAAGCCCTTCACTCTTCTTCCCCGATTCCATTCTGGATTTGTTCCTTCACTTATTTCTCTTTCTTCAACACACACTAGCTTGTTCTCTCTCTCTCACACACACACACACACACACACACACACACACACACACACACACACACACACACACACACACTCGGATGCACACACAGAAACTCACTAGCGTGTACTGTAAGTATTCTCAAAGGCTTATCAGTAAGTATTTCCCAGCAGTCTTGTCCCAGAGGCTGTGCTCTGCCCACTCTGTTGCGGCGTGAAGAGTTATGGAGGAGCGCTAACAGGTTTCCTTTGTCTCTCTCTTGCTACTCTGCCCCAGGCTTTACTCCTGCTTGTAAAATCAACCTGCGGCCAAGCCCATTCCCTCGGTAGCCATATCCTTTATCACAAAACGGGTGAAAACAAAGAATGCGCTGTGAGCCAAAGCCAGGGCCAGAGCCATATCTCGCAGCCAAAAGAGGAGGAGAGATTTGCCAGTTGTAGTCCGTCCTCAAGCCGTACCGCTCTGTTCAACAGCCCAGTCTGTTCGCATCTGTTAGTATGAGACTTCTGCCTCTGAAATCCCATGTGCTTGGCTGGAGGTGGATTAGCATGGAGATGAAGATGACTCCCTGATCAGCCCATATTATGCACGACACCTCAGAGTGCTTTGACGATAGCAAGGGTGGGATGGTGGTGGTGGTGGTGGTGGTGGTGGTGGTGGTGTTGTGGGGGGTATCTATACGCATAGCAGCCGCCAACATGAGAAGGCATCAGGCAGGCGTGTGATTGATGTCTCTGCTAGCGTCTGTAGGCAGGTTAATGGTGTGATTGTGGAGGTAATCTTCGTGTTCTCTCGTTAAAGGATGATGGAGGGCCAGGAGACCCTGTGTGTCTCTGGGAAATGGAGCCCTAGCTGTTGCCTTCACAGGATCTCAGCCTTTTTAACATATGCAGTCGGGAACCTCATTTGATGTATGCGCTTCAGAGGAAGCCGGGCCGGCCAGCCACACTGCCAGTGAAAAGTTGATGACTAGCGGTGGGTTCAGCCACCCTGCTGTAACGGCTGCGTTGGTTCAGGTGTAAACTCGGGTTGGTAATAGTTTGTCTTGGTGACACAAAGTGCTGTTGGAGGTTTGCTCATTTTCACGTCGGAGAGTGGAGGTTGTTATTAGCTGAAAATGAGCCCCGGGTCACCAAATTGCTGCTCTTCACAGTAAAAAGGAAACACACATAAAAGAGCCTCTCATCAGTGTGCATGAAACAAACCTTGGCTGAACCAACACTAGCTGTTGATGCACTCATAACCCACACATAGAGCTGTGAACTGTGTTTATGTGGCCGCTGTGCTTCACACATTTTCACTGTTTGTGAACCAACATGGGTATATTAACGTCATGTCCTGGAAGGGCTGGGGGGGTGGGTGGGTGGATGGAGACTGGTGGGAGTGGGAGTGGGGGGTTAAATTGGGGTATAGCTGAGTGAAACAACAGCATAGTGAAGCAGGGAGCTGGCTGAGAGCTGCAGACTATTGCATCTGTATTGATTGGGCTCCAGCCTTTTCCATTTTCCATGAACTCCTCAGAGCTCCTCCAAGTGGGAGTGATGGGGGGATTTGCTTGATCTTTATGATATTTCTTTAAACATGATGCTGTCGTTATGCCTCCCCGGGGAAGACGCCAGCCATTTCCAGTAAATCAAAGGCTCTCTGTCCCTCGCTGTTTTCCACACACCTTATTTATAACCCCACTAAACAGCCCCAACACACCACCTCCACATCCACCACCATTCACATAAGTGTTTTTCAGCCTTTTGCAAAATGAATGTTTTTCAAGTGCAGTCATGCCGATGAGGAAGAGCTCGGCTCAGCCATAGCATGCACTCGACCCTCCGTTGTGGAGTCCATCGAGCCGGTCCGACAGAGGCTGTAATCAACAGTGACAGTAATGACATAGACAATAGATGACAATAATTTGAATTCCGTCTGCTCTTGGACTGGGGGGTCATTTGGACGAGCCTGATCTGATTTAGTGTTGCAGAAGCAGAAGATGCCGAGAAGCAGCCACGGCGTGTCCTCTGACTTACAAACAGGCCCGAGGTCTTAGCAGGAGCTGGGAGCAGGATAACCCACATACCCACTAGTGCAGGTGCCCTCTCCATGGGGCCAGGTGGTGGCTAATTCACTTTCTTTGTCCCTCCTAATGAATCGTTAATTGGTTTGCATCACCCACTGAGCTGAGGATAGCAGGTGCCGAGTGCTGCTGGTGATGGAGGCCACTGTCACTGGCGAGCCTCCCCACGCACGCCGGCACCTACATTTAACAGGCCAAATGTCACTTCGCAACATGCAGCAGCTTGGCAGTTAAACAGGAAGGATATCGTCACAGTTTACGCCTCGTTTTTGCAGTCGTCGCGTACTTGTGTAGAAAAACACAGCCTCGGAATTGGTTGATCTACACACTGCACTGTATTTTTCTGTTGTACATACAAGATATAGTGCCAAGGCATGCAGGGGTGTCTCATTTATTGGCAGGATGCTGTGAGCTTGACCTTTTGCTCTTGTTTCTATTGATTCAGTGTTAGCTATTTAAGATTTTAAGCATTTTTTGCTTTGTGTAAAAGCATCAATTGAACACCTGAAATGTAAAATATGCCGTGCATTGTAAGTTATGATAAATGCCAGCATTATATCAGTCCATGTTTACCTTAATGGCGTCTCCTCCTCTGCAGGTGGTTGCTCTGAACAAGCGCAGTAAGGAGGCAGAGTCTGCGTTCCTTGGAATCTACAAACAGCTTATCGAGGCCCCAGGTGAGTCTCCCACTAAGACCAGACATGTGCATCTCCACACATTACTTCTAGAATTATCTTTCTCCCTTCAACATCACTCCCTGGAGATCAATCCTCCATCATACTTATACCAGTATCACTGGACCACCCTTCTAAGTACACACACAGAGCCACGTCATGTATGCATGAAGCAATGCACACAACCCAAAAAGTAATTTTCTTTGCCATAGATGGATATGGTGCAACAGCACATGGATATAAGATAAATAAAACCCTATACCCTGTGGCTCTTATCTATTTTTCAAAGTATGTGCTCTCAGAGAGGTTTCCAAAACTCTGCGTGAGGCCACTTCAAAACCCAGCTCTGGTCCTTGAGTGTAGCCTGGCTGAGGAGCGAACATATCCTTGAGGAGCTCTGCTGTTGATTGTGGAGGGCCAATTAAAATCCCAACTGAAGTCTGGCTTCGTGTGGAACGCGGGCCTGATGAGGCCAATGGGGGAAAAGGGAGAGAAGGGCAAAGACAGTTAAGTTAGAGCAGAGGAAAGACATATTGTGTGTTTATTCAGTTGTTATTTCGGTGCCAGGGCACATGTACTGTATTGCTCTTTGTTGCGGGAGACGGCAGCAAAACGCAGCCCAATCTCAGTCTAGATCAGAGAAACACTTGTGGCAGGAGTAGAGAATGCTGTTTACAGATTCAATGAATACAAGATAAAAGTCTGCATCAGAGAAATAGCGACAGCAGCAACTGACTTTTAAAGGTCTCCATTTTTCCTTGAAGTCCCCTGCTTGATATTGCGCCGCCACCACACACACACAAACACACACACACACACACACACAAACACACACACACACACACACAAACGCACACACACACACACACACACACACACACACACACACACACACACACACACACGCACGCACGCACTTTGAATAGAGTTATTTCCTTGATAAGAAATACCGTTCTTTGAAGATGTTTTCAGTTTGATTTTCTGACCTATACCTTTAATATCAAGGCCTTAATTCAAGCCCGGGAGCGTCTTGTGGGATATATTTTGTCACGAAGCCGCCTCAAGTAGAGAATAGAGTCAACTAAGAGTTGTTTTGTAAAAGAACAAAGACTTTAAAATATAAAGAGAAGCCACTGTCACCCAACATCAACTCTTATGTGAAAGAAAAAAAACTGCAGTAGCTTTTGTTTTCAATATGCCTGATATTTCTTTCCCTCCCTGTCTCTTTATATAGAGTGTATATAAATTCACAGTGAGTCTATGAGTGGTCATTATATTGAGTAAACAGTAGTAGACCTTCCTGTGTCAGGTTACATCAGGTGATGTAGCACTGCCAGCCTCCTACCTCCATTTGACCTTACCTTTACAAAGGGAGCCTGTTTCACTGTATCACTGGGACCCATACAGAGTGAAGCTGGTTGTTTTCTTTCTCAGCAAAGGTCAGAGACTTATTGTGATATGAAACAGTGCTGGGCAAGTAGCTTGAAAAATGTAATCAATTACTTATTATTCTTATAAATCATAAATTACATTAGTTTAATAATGTACTAATTACAAAAAAAAAAAGAAATTGCATTACTTTATTAATAACTTAGGATTAAAAGGTCCCTTCTGACATCTCCAAACCAAAGACACTGTCATCCATCAGCTGCCTGTTTTGAGTTGACCATCAACAACAATCTTAGTCCAGAGTCCAGAAGGTCTCTCTGAACAAAACCAGCTGATTCCTGAACACAGGGTTAGCATCGGCTAATATAAACTAGCTAGCTAAGAGGACAAAACATGTTGAAAGTGTATTCCTTCTTTTTTGGTGGAGGATCAGCGGACAGTCGGTGAAGAGGGCAACTGCCCCAGGACTCCAGACTCTCAGGTGCAACAAAAGTCCCAGGTTCACGACACGTAACTCATATTTTGGTGATGCGGTTAACTGCAAATTTACACCACCTAAGTAAAATATCAAATAAGGTTGTTTTATGGTCCATATCTTGTACAGGGAACAGGTGGCAAAATCAAATTTTAGGACATAAATAACTTCAGTTATTTTTTTAATCACATGGTGCATATTTCTAGGTAATTTTATATTTAATCCAATACAAAAACAAAGAACAAAAACTAATTTAAATCCGCAAAATCCTAGTGTTGTTACAGAATAGATTATCAGTAGGTCTATGGGCCTTTGGGCAAACACTGAAGTTGGTTTGAGTATTTTTGAAACTGCTGATTTCCACGCACTCAGAATGGTGCGAAGAACTTAAAACATCCAGTGAGCAGTCTCTCTGTGACGGAAACAACTTGTTGATGGGAAAAGTCATAGGAGAATGACCAGACTGGTTGGAGCTGAGACAAAAGTCTACAGTAACTCAGATAACCACTCTGTGTAACTGCGGTGAGCAGAAAAGCTTCTCAGAATGATCAACACATCATGGGCTACAACAACAGCAGCAGAAGACCACATTGGGTTTCACTCCTGTCAGGAATAGAAATCAGAAGCTTCAGCTGGACAGTAGGAGACTGGAAGACGCAGCTTGGACTGAAGGCTCTGGATTTGTGCTGAGGCAGCAGATGGTAGGGTCAGAATTTGGTGTTAATAGCACGAACCCATGGACCCAACCTGTCTTGTGTCAACAGTCCAGGCTGCTGCTGGTGGTGTGATGGTGTGGAGAATGTTTCCTTGGTACACGTTGGGTCGCTTAGTACTAATCAATCAACATTTGAATACAACAGCCTGTCTGAGTATTGTTTCTGACCGTGTGCTTCACTTTATGGCCACAGTTTATCATCTTGTAATGGCTACTTTCTGCACCATGACACAAAGCAAAAATCATCTCAACCTGGTTTCATGAACATGACAGTGAGTTCAGTAGAATACCTTTGGGATGTGGTAGAGCAGGAGATCGGCAGCATGATGAAAAATCTGCAGAGCTGATGTGATGCAATCATGTCAACATGGAGCAGATTGTCAAATCCATGCCATGAAGAGTTGAGGCTGTTTGAAGGCAAAGAGAGGCCCTGCCCACTATTAGTATGGCGTTCCTTATTAAGTGCTTGCTGAGTGCATGTCCCAACAAAAAGACTTGTGTGTCAGATATTTTGTGCCTTCTCTCGCTGAGAAACATTTCTCCTGACATTGACTCACAGAAGCACAGAGCACTGTTCTTTGCACAACTGTAAAAATACCGACCAAAAGAGCAATGGTGAATGATGAATGGATGTCAGGTGAAGTTGTCCTTGGCACCACCTTCCAGATCACCAGTTTACATCATGCAAGTTGTGAAAAATGGCAAGCTAGTCAAGAAAAGTCAGTTTTATTTATACAGCGCCAGATCATTACAGAAGTTTTTTTTAAGATTGGCTGGGATCATCAGTAAGTGACATGGTGCCATTTGTCTCTTGAAAGGTGCTTGTAATTACAGTTTTTTACTCAGTAATCTGACATTTTTTTTCACCCAGGTCACTGCAGCAAAACTCTATAATGATCTTATCTGACACAGTGACCATATGGAAAGACAAAAAGATTAGGGCACGACCTGGTATATGGCTGGACCATGTATGGTCAATGTGAGAAATTGAGGTTGAAGTTGCATACCGTTATGGAACCAATGTAAACAGCTACTTTCAATGGAAATCATTACACCATTGCATCATATTTGCTTTCTGCCTAGTGTCAGCTGCTTTCGGGCCTTTATGTATTTGCTTATCTCCTCCTCTCTGTGCTCACATATACAGTATTTTAATACAGCTGAATTCCCATTGAAGCTGTTCTCATTTACATGTTTTTCTTTTTCTGTAGTAAGACGACAGAACAAGTATTAAAATAGTGACTGAAACGCAGCCCATTAAGACGACGCGGTAACCAGCAGTCACATCCAAACCATAAGCTGCTGCTAAAATCCTGATTTTTATAACCCAACATGGTCCAACAAAATCACCAAACACTTAAGTGAAAGACAAAGACTGTGCTGTGATTTTGATTATATTTACTTGTAAACTGATCACATGGAGAGAGCTCATTCACATCCAAGTCAGTTGGATGAAACTAGGGTTGCCACCCTGGACCCAATACAGGATCGTCCCTTATTTGAAAATAAAAGGCTGCGTCCTGCATTAAATCAATATGGGACACAATTTGTTCCATATTTTCGTACACGTCATGTCCTCAAAGTGCTGTGAATAATGTAATGTCAAGTAAAACCAAAGCAGTTGTAGCCTGTAAGTGGATTGGAGAAGTTTATCAATGAGCAGTAGACTGACATGGTCTGTGTGCTGTGAAACAATGCGTCAGACTGCAGTACAGTGCTACGGTTGTTTACCTGGTAGAGGCATGTCATTACAGCTTAGTCCTAACTGCGGCGGCCCGGGTTCGAGGCTGACCTCATCCTCTCTCCCTGACTTTCCTCTCTAATACTAATAGTAAATCAACATTAAGTTAAATTTTTACTTTTGGGTTATAAGCACATGAAAGAATGTATATTGGCATTTTGAATTCTGTGTCCCTTATTTGTTCACCTAAAAAGGTGGCAACCCTAGATGAGACGCATAGAGAGGTGTATCTGCAGAGGGAAAGCCGGACCTCACGCTAACGGGGCAATACTGGATACTATGGAAAATAGCTTTGGTTTGTCCAGAAAGTTGCTAGATTTGTTGCTAGGTGGGTCAAAGGCGCTGTTGGCACCGTCGATAAACACCCACCCCATAGAAACTGTTTGTGCCAATTCATTTTGAAAGAGCAATGGCCAATGGCAAAACTCCAGCGTTCGGCCGGCCAACCAATGGTGTAACTTCATCATTCACTCAGTCAGTCAGTCATGGACATTTCTAAGGCTGGCCCCGCTGTTGTGGTTCAGCCAGAAATATACGGTACACTCATCCTGGTATTAGGTGCCTTCATTGCCAGATACCCGCCCCCCCCCCACTTATCCGCCTGCAGCCAAGCCGAAGTCAGAGCAACGAGAGTATGTGTATGTCGGGCCCTTGCAGTAGCTGCCATCTGTGAGGAGGGCCTACAGTATCCTGTGCCTGTTTGTCACTATACATCTTGCTGCTGGTGTCCAAGGTCACAACTCCTCTCCCACCCCCCCTCTCCTGACCACCCCTTGCTAGAATGGATGACTCCAGGTACACCGGAGGACAGTCATTTGGCTGTGGCCCCACTTCATTTCTCTCTGCCCCTCAAACACAACAGTGAGCTTTCCCACCGTTCCCCCAACAAACGCTACAGCTCATGTATTTTTAATCTTTTGACAGATGCAATTATTCTTTACACGCCGTGCTCGTTAATCTTAATGCAGTTATTACTATTCATTGCAGGAAGTTTTTCCCTCCTATTATTTCATTTGAAAGTGCCTCTCCCTCTGTGTGTGTGTGTGTGTGTGTGTGGTGTGAGTGTGTGTGCTCATTTGTGTGCCGACACTAAGGCTGTCGGTCCAATCAGAGCAGGCCAACGGCAGAGTTAATGAATGCAAGAAGCAAACTAGGAAAAGGGGGGGAGGGGGGCACACGCAGCAGCAGCTCAATATGTGACCTGTTGTATCTGGCTATCATTAACATCTGGTCACATATCAGTTATCCACTTTGCTGTGCCTACTATTGAATACAAATAACATATCCATTACATTTGTAAGATTCCAGTATGATAATGTTTCGCTTTGCTAATGCAAGATAATGCGCCTGTTCAATGGCAACGAGAATGAAACAATAAACTCAGAACAGAAATAACTTCTTGATGCGAGTGATTGAAGTATTTTTTTTTTCTCCTTTTGCCTTTTATGAGGCCCCTAAGCCAACATGTCAATCCACTGGAGTGTTTCATTAGCGTTCTATATTTTGATCTGCCTGTGACATCTCCCCATGCTGTGCACTGTAACTCCTACCCAGTCTGGGGCTTGAAAGAGGCCTGTTAACAGTGTTTCCCTAACAATGTTTATATCACCTCCGCATGGTTTTGATCAGTGCAGATAAACACGTCCTGATCACTGAACGCTGAAAAACAGTGGCAGCTTCTGCCCGAATTCATCGGTTTCCCAGAGATGCACCTGAGCTCCTCCGTCTTTATCTTCCTCTCCTCCTTGCTGTCTCATCCTGCTCTTCTCTCCTGGAGTGTGCGAGAGAGTGTGTGTGTGTGTGTGTGTGTGTGTGTGGCGTTTGAACGTCGGCGTTTGTTGCCACCTCTGTGAGAGCAGCGAGGCCCTGTCGCCAGGGGCGTAGCCCTGAGACTGACGCTCCAGGTGTTTGCTCTTCCTCGCCTCCTCTCAGTACACACACTCCTCCCTCAGGATCCACCCTGCTCCCTCTCTCCTTTAGAACACAGCTCCTTTTATCTGAGTGGGGAGCTCACTGAGAGTTTGTGAAGATTCTGATCTGAATACACCCCTCTAAGTGTGTGTGTGTGTGTGTGTGTGTGTGTGTGTGTGTGTGTGTGTGTGTGTGTGTGTGTGTGTGTGTGTGCGTGCGCGCCAGGCCTAAGGCATGTCTGAGGTGTGTGTCTATGTATGTGTGCGTCAGTGGAAATATTATGGCAACAGTGCTTGCTAGTGGTGACCGGCGGTACTGCAGAGCACAAGTACAAGCAGCTTTTTGTCACATTAAGTCGCATGTCTTCTTGTGTTATAAGTGCCTCACATATTCACATCAGATATTTCCCCCGGCTATGAGATTATCTGAACAGAACGCTCTGACCTTAGTAATTCAGAGTCATTCAGATGCATAAAGAATAGTTGTCCTTCTTCAACCCCACATATACATAAGCAAGCACCAGCAAGAGAGGCCTGCAAGGCACAACGAGCTGGCTTTATTGTAATTGTGCAGCTGAGTACCTACAGTCAGGATGAGAGCAAAGGAGGAGTGCTGCCTGTCTGTGTGTGTGTGTGTGTTGTGTGTGTGTGTGTGTGTGTTTGTGTGTGTGTGTGTGGCAGTCTCTCTGAAAATAAGTGCATATAAAATCTGATGGAAAATGAAAGCTCTCTGGGCGGGACGAGATTATGCACAAGTGATTAATAAGAGCAGTAATAAACAAAGGCCCAGGAGATGTTTGAGGTGCTTAATAATGCATTATGTTCATAAAAGAGCCGGGCCTCTCCAACTGATCCCTGTGGAGTAGGAGACCCCAGAGGGACCAGGGGAGAGTGTGCTCTTAAAAGACAGCAACTGCGTGTGTGTGTGTGTGTGTGTGTGTGTGTGTGTGTGTGTGTGTGTTTGTGTGTGAATGTGTGTAGGAATGTCTGTGTATGTGTGCCTGAGAGCAGATAAGACATAACCATGGGACTGTAGCGACAATAGACGTGGGGGATATTTGATGACGTTAATTCACAGTGATTTGTCTCACATGTGTCATAAGTAAGAATTGGATCTAGGTGGTTTTATTTTTGTTAGATTTGGAGTGAAGTTCGGGTTGGATGTTATTGGCACTTCTTTGTTCACTGCACCATCTCGTTTTAATTTTAAATGCTATCTAGCTCTGTCTCCACTCTTTGTTTTGAGCTTTAAAATGTCTTGGTATTGATGTCATTCCCTCTCTGTCCTTCAGTCTGTCAAACAAAGACATGGAACCGCAATGAAAAAGAACAGGTTAAGAAGTGTGTTTTGTTCACACACAAAAGCCGCCGCTTCCCACAATCATTTTTTTTCTTCATTCCAACTATCTTTTTATTTTAGAATTTTCTCACTCCATCTGCCACATCAAGGTAAAGTGTGACTTGGGTTTGTTATCTGAATATCTAATGCTCTTCGGTTTAAAACGCGCCACAAACAGAAAAGTCATGTTCGTGAATTTGTTTTGAGCAGTTTGTGTTTTTTCTAATGGAAACGAATCCTTGACAGGTGAAGGAAAACTGGCAGCATTTTATCCTACACTACATATCTTATATCACTTTACATTGTCTGTGAAGGTGAAAGTAAAGACTTGGTGTTCTTTCAACCTAGTTTTGGTCCTTGACAACAATATTACAGCAGTGTTACTGTTTGTTGCAGCAGCGGCACAGCGTGTTTATGGACCTTGAAGTCCACTCAGAGGAAAAAAAACAAGACTGTTTTGAATGAAATGAAAAAACCTTGGAGCACAGCCTTGTAAATTAATTTGTTCGTGTTGTATGATGGGAACACAGCTGGCCTCATTAACATGCGCACAACAAATAATTATAGCTTTTTTTTCTCTCTTCAGCCAGCCAATGCTTGGCTAATGGGCTTGCTGGGTTAATTATGTCAGAGCGTAATTACACAGGGCCCAGGGAGACATAATGGTGCACCCTGCTGCGCCCACACCGCCTAATGATGGTGTATCGCTGACAGGGCCAAGACGGACCGCCCCGACACACCTGCTTGTCTTGGCGCACACCACCCTGGTCCACCCCCACCCACCTAGACACACATCCTGAACCTCTGCACAGTCCTCCGCGGAGCCACGCGCAGTCCGCCGAATCATCCAGCTTCTGACAGGCTTCGGCTCCTGCTCACCCCTGGACTGAGGGCTCGCCCAGATACAGTAACTGCCTCCCGCTTTTGAGATGTGCAATATCACAGAAACAGCAGCGCAGTGACCACAAGGAGGCAGCTACGGGGTGGCAGCCTCATTATCCCTCAGCCAAAGTGATGAAACTCTATATCAATGCAGCTGAGAGTGTAGAAACAATTAAAAGTCATGCTAACTTTAGTTGGCTATTAGCAAGTTGGGTCTTATTTTCGGAGTTTTGGCCGCTTCGTCTATGAATGGTAATTTCTAAGTAAGAATAAACACAGCAAAGAACAGACCAGTGTGAGCTTCACTGCATCTACATTGTCTTCATCCAGTTTCCCTATACACATGCATACATGCTTGATCAGTCATGTGACTTATAGATCACCATAGATAGTATATACAGAAAATAAAACACATAACTTTATAAAACATAAAACTCTACAACCAACTTTAAAAAAAAAAAAAAAAAAAACCTTTGTCAAACACAATCTTTTATCTTAACCCATCAATAAGTAAAAGTTGAATTTCAGTTTTTCTATAAAAAGCAAAACTCTGTTCTCTTGTAATGTCTAATCAAGTCTCCTCCATCTCCATCCAATATTTGTAGTCCTAACTAATTTCAAAGTCCGTCTATGGTTTACACCTCTTCCTTGTTTTTTTCTGGTTTGTGTATATGGTCTTTTATGATTGTCTTAAAGTGTATCTGAGATGTGGGAACCTGGTGACATTGTTAAAAAGAGGTCAGATGAAACACAAACAGTCAGACAAGCACACGGCTGTAAACTCATCCCCAGGTGAGCCAGACTTGACAAACAGTAAAATGAGTCCCTGAACTGTCAGTTGTTAACATCCATCACTGTTTTCCCACTTCCTGGTCCTGTTTTATATATTTATCCTGTTAAATGAAGGATTATAAATAAAGACATTTCAGGCAAGCAACTTCTCACTTTTACTTCCTGTAAAACAGTTGGCTTCTTTACTTCCTGTTTGACTGTCTCACTGCTTGAGTTTCTTACAAGTACAGCGTAACTGAAACTGATAACAAATGGTCGAAGCTCCAAAATATGACCTGTGTGCTGTGATAAACCAGAATTATGTTCACACTTTCACCATGATGTTATTGAACCTCCCTGTGCCGCTCTGCTCCTCTGTGTCTGCGCCTCCTCTGGAGCTGGACCTGTGCTTCACCAGAGAAAATGATGTATTAAACGTCTTGTGATTTATTAACGCAAACGAGCTGCTGTTGCCCAATCAGTTATCATGACCTCAGAGCAGACATCCAATCATCCATAATTAAGATAAGGGATGAATTAAAAATTGAAACGTTTATTTGCACCAAGAGTGATGTGACTCACCCGATGTACATAATGCCCCGTCAGCTGTTATATTTCTTGATTAGCAGGAATGCGAGCGGTCGGGTTGGAGTTGAATTCCTCTTGTATTCCAGGTTTTATTCGGTGGATTTACCATCAGAGCTGCACTAAAAAGAAGCCCGAGTGCTCTGTATTAGCTACATCAATTAGCAGCTCCATTTTCCAAAGTTATCAGCAGCTTTCTGGACTCTCCTTCAGTAACTGTAGATCCTGGGCCCTTGGAGAGCATCCCTGCTGCTCTACTTTGATGGGGGATAATTTTGTATACAGTCTTAAGTTATATCCCTTCACTTTAAATTTGACTTTACTTTACTCCCCTGCCACTGATTGATAATCCTGGCTTGTCCATGTGTGAGAGATCCCTTACTATAATCTCTGTCCTTTGATCATTAAAAGTTGAAAGGATATATGGGAAACAGGCTGATAAAGTGATTTCTGTGACAGTGGGTCGATGGAATAGCAGTGCTTTAAGTCATCCTGTTTGTCTTAGAAGAGCTGTGCTCTTAATAGTGATGTCCCTTGTGACTGATGCAATATCTCCACAGTTGGTGTAACAATGAATGCAGACAATGCTTGACTGTAAACGGTCCTGGGAAAAATAGCTCAATCAATTAAATGGCCCAAAATGTTTGTCTGATGAAAATGCAGATATGGGGAGTTGCAATGTAAGGCCAGGATTTCAACAAATTGCACATTGCAGAAGTTTTGGTTCTCTGATGAGCATTTATTTTTGTGGTCTGTCGGCTCAGAGTTTGCATTCTCTCAGTGACATCTGGCAAAGTTTAAACGTCTGTGGCTCCAACTTCTTATGAAAAGTCACTTCAGTCAGTGCCCATACCGAAGAAGGGATCCAATTGGGTTCCACACAGAAGTCTAAGATGAGTGGATGAAAGCTGTGGGAGAAAAGTTTGTGCAGCAAAGCAGCGATTTTCCGCCTCTTTTAGAGTTTTGAAGGGCTGTGGTGTGTGTGTGTGTGTATGTGTGTGTGTGTGTGTGTGTGTGTGTGTGTGTGTGTGTGTGTGTGTGTGTGTGTGTGTGTGTGTGTGTGTGTGTGTGTGTGTGCGCGTGGCTCTACATCTTGCCTCCCCCCTTGTCAAGGAGCTCCCCTGAGCTTCCCTCTCTGTGCTTTGGCACTAGAAGTCACCTCCTTTGGTGTTCGGCAGGCAGGTACACAACAGGAGCAGCTCTCTCTCTCTGAGCTGTTGAACTTTTCGGGAGGGGAAGAAAGGGAAGGGGAAGATTAAAAACAGCCCTGTGATGTGGAGTGCCGAGCTGCCTCCTGAGAATTCCTGGCATAATAATTTAAATGATCAAATGATACAGAGGAGACTTGTTAGCTGAGAAACAGCCTCCTAGTTGGCCCCATGGGCCCGGTGCTGCCGCGCATGCATTGCAAAACAGCTCCTCTGTTGTGTTAAAGAATCCCGCTTTTTTTTTTTTTTTTTCTTTTACTCCCTTTTCAGGAGCAGACTTTTTCTACACTCTGCCTAGGTGTGTACTTGGGACTTAAGACTCTGTCACATATTCATGGCAATCTTTTTGTCTTCTTTCTCATTCATCAGCATGTGAGCAGACTCATTAGATTTGATTTCTGTACATGTGAAGGGTCGGAACAGCACTTGTGTCATTTGGTCCAGCCTGTGAAATTTTCAAAGGCGCCTGAGTGGGAAAAGTCTAAGAGTAACTCTTTGGAAACAAGTCTCAGTGGAATAGTCTGTCTCTGTTGAAACTGCGATGCAGAAAAACTCTGTAATGTACTTTACAGGCAGCGCACACACTAAAACAGCTATTTTGCTTTTTTTGAAAAGTAGGGGTGTATGGGTATCATGTGAATCTTAGTAGTTCTTTCTACAGAGATTTGTTTGTGTCTGTCTCCACAGATCCAGCTCCTGTGCTGGAGGCCTCGCACACCCTGGAGGGAAGGCTGCAGCAGCTTCAGAGTTCGGCCCCAGACAGCGAGGCCCTGGTACGGGAGATCAGCGGGCACTGGAAGAAACACTTGGAGTGCCTTGAAAAGACAGGTCAGGTCAATTTCATACACATGAAGGAGCAACACTGCTTAAATGCTTTTTTTTTTTTTTCATTCAGTGCTCAGATTGTCTGATGTCTGGTGGTGCTGAGCGGTTAATTTAAATGAAAATCGTCTCCTCATGACGAGTATTTCAAATAAGTTTTTGTCATTTTTCCTGCTTATCATCAGAACACTAGTGGTTAAACTCATGCTGGCCTTTTCCCGTCACACAGAGCCCACAGAGGACGGTCCGGCCGTCTCAGTGGCAGCGGCGACAGGAGAGGCTCCAAAATCCAGCTCTCCGGCCTCCCTGATGACCCCCAACAGCACACCAGGTCCCGGGGCCCCAGGCTCCCCACAGCAGAACTACCAGGACCGAGCTGAGGACCGAGGGTGAGAACCACTGAACATCAATCCTCCTTAAACACCTGTGACATTTAAGATAATCAGGGAAAACCCTTTTAATGTCCTAAATCTTTTTCCAATACATAGTTGTTTTCTGTCACTCTTTGGATGTTGATGTTTTCTGTCTGTGATCCTGTATTACTTCACAGGAGCAACAGTGGAAAGTAATTAATAAAACTTAACATCAGGGCTGAATGACATGCAAATAAGTAATATTGCAATTATTTTAGCAGATATTGCGATATGAGACAAGATTTCAGTTGGAATTATAATTTTTGCATTTCATTTTCACAGAAATTTTTTTATTTAAATGATGTGATTTTTTTTTTTTTTTTGTTGGGGCATGTACCAAACAAACAAAAATGACGTCTGGAGAATATGATTTGTAGGTGTCTCTGCGGCACCACAGTATTTCATTTATGGTGTGTTGTGACACATTTGACCTGTATCAAAAAAGTTGCATCTCCTGCATTTTGGATATTGCACTTGGCCATATTGAGATTTCAATAATATTTGAATGAATTGTTCAGCCGTGCAACACACATCAAATGTGGCTCCAAAAGGCTGAAACACATGCTGCTTTTTAAAATTTCAGTTTGTCCTTTGTTTTTCTGCCACATGTCATTTTTAGGTGGGAGGAGGTTTGAACATAACTGTTTTCTGTCTGAAGACGTAAAGTTGCATATTGTAGCTTTAATTGTGGTGCCATGATGTAGTAGGGGAGCTGACTGAGTGTCTTCTCTCAGGGAGGAGGAGGAGAGCGCTGATGTTGGTTTGGCTGACAGACTATCAGAGTCTGAGGAGAAGATCAAGGTTCTACATTCTTGTAAGTGGTTAAAACACTGTCACGTCGTGTATCTGATACATTTAATTTCAAACTATTAAACCAATACATGTATAATTGCAGTCTGGTGCCCCCTGCTGAAACACTGCTGCCCCACTGGTGCTGTGTTTACGTCAATAAAGTTAAATCTAACACATATTCACTGATGGAATCTGTGTTTCACCATATGTAACATTTTAATATCAGTTTTCAGTGCATCCATTGACTGTTACAAACGTCCCTGCAGTAGTTATGTTTCAACTAAATCTGACCTGTATTTTAAATATAGGAAAGGTATTAATGTATCTAGAAATTGGTAAATAAATCCAGCAATGTAGCTTTAAGGTCAAAGTTCATGTGTGTGTGTGTTTTTTTTTTTTAAAGTTAATATCTCACCTCGCTCCGTCTGCTTCTCCCCAGCTTTGAACACTGCACAGACGGAGCTGCTGGACCTGCGGTGTAAATACAACCAGGAGATGACAAAGAAGTAAGAGTCTACTTCAGATTTTACTTTGCACTTTACCACATATATCTGTCGAACTTCTATCAACCCCCCCCTTCCCCTCCCGAGTCACGGCGGCCATCCCTGCAGCCTTTCTCGCTGGTGCTCTTTGTAGCATTTCAAGTGCTGAAGCTGCTCCCCCTTATTTTGCCTGCATAAACTCATGTCCAGCGCAGAGCTGAGGAATGCCATTGTAAAGGCAGCGAGTGAGAGTGACTCAGCCACTAATGCAGGTCGATGAGAGAGGTCTGTGTTTGCCTTCACTGGCAGCTGGGCCTTGACAGCCCTCAAGAAGAATTGCTCCATTTAAAGATTGCTTCAGAAAACACTCTACCTTGTCCTGGTCTTTGAGCGCAATGTATCCACCGCACGCCTGAAATGAATCTGAGCTTGTATGAAGGATGTCGATAGACATTCAAAGCAAACACTCCTTTGTTTGGGTTGTGCTCCAGAGCACAGTCAGCCGCTGCTAATGGATTTTCTCCCAGGCTTAATCCATGGTGCAATTGAACTGATGTTTCTAGACCCACTGCCATCTATTTTGTTGGATTGGACACCTTTTCAGTTTGGTCTTACCTTTTCGCGTGCAGCAGCAGCAGCATTCAAAGACCATCTCTGGTCATATAGTTTGTGTGTGTGTGTGTTGTCCTGGTCAAATTCCTCCTGGCTGACAGTAGCACCACTGACCCCAGAGCTCTGGCTGCAGTTACCGTCCCTGACCCCGAGCCTCTGAACACCGGGCTGGCCTCTATTACTCTCACTGACTGTTTCCTCAATGTTGATAAGAAAGACTATTTGTCTGCTTCGGCTTGAGTAGCTGAGCAGGTAATCAATACAAAACATTTTCCGTACTGCACAAGTTCATTAAATGTGGAGCTGACACCTGTTAGTGTTTGTTGTCAGCAGGGCGCCATATATCCTGGCCTTATTGATGGGACGGGGCCATGAGCAAGACCCTCTGAAACCAGGGCTGCACCTCGCAGCACTGATGATCATTAATGCCAAGAATAGGTTTGGTCTGAGACTCAGTGTCTGACTGATTCCTCATCTCACTGTAGAAATATTGGAGGATTGTTTTCTGCTTCGGCCGCAGTGATTCTATTGGATTACTAATATTTAGTGTAATCGCACAGCCTGATGTGAGACTATAGGAGCAGCTGGGTGTAAACATGAAAGAAGGTGAAGGTTTGGCTGAATGTAGTTAGTTTAATCTGAATGAAAAAAGTCTAATATATTCTTTGAACATTTTTTCTTTTGGTGAAAAGGACTACTGTGTCCCGAAACTTGAGAAACCTATGTGCATATTTAAATCAATCACAGCATCCTCGTTAATTTATCCTTATCTACCTTTTGAAAATCAGGTCCCATGTGTGCAAAATGAAACTGTTGAACTTCAAACAAACCTCATGAATAATCCTGCTGAGTTCCTGTTTAAATTAGACTACTCTGATTGTTAGATGTATGGAGGCAAGTTGGAGTTCAACCTCAGAAGAGTTCTGAGGATACGAATCAGTACGAGCATATGAATTTACCACTCGGCCAATGAATGGGCAGGGCCGTAGCTGCAGCTGGGGACACGGGGATCATGTCATCTGTGTTGGTCTAGGTGTCTGGATTTCTACTGAATCTACCTTTACACCCACATTACACTTGGTGGGTGTTTAAGGCTGATTAAAATATTTTTAGGCTCAATATCTTAATAGGAATACTGGAGATTAAACCATTTTTAATGTGGATTTAACATTTCTCCACCTGAATATTCCTGTTCTAGTGAACAAGGCATTGAAACATTTTACAGAAATTAGAATTGAACAGTTAAATGAATGAATAAAAAGAATCAAATTATTATTATTTATTTATTTATTTTTTTGTCTGGTGAAATGTTCTGAATGGAGGGGTGGTTACGCTGCAGGAATGTGGACTCCTGACCTCATTGTTTCTAAAACTATGGCCACAGTTACGTGTTAATCATCAGTTTTTGTTCAGGCCAACAGAAGTGGTCATGATTGATATAAAGGTGGTGGACAAAACACGAGAAACCGCTCACAGCATGAAGAGAGTCAATGTGTGAGATTGTGGATTGTCTGTCTGAGCGTAGTGTAAGAGGAGATGTCTTAATTAGTAAAGTCCTTTAGCAGAACTATGTGATGATGTGATATCTGCGAATGTGGCTGAAACCTCATGCTTTAGAAAGTGAAAATCATGGTCTCCACACTGAACTCCTTTATTGTTAATCATAAATCAATTTGATTTCCAATTTACAAAATATACTTGTTACCATGGAGATGTTGACCATTCAGATGTTTTACAGGATTGTAAAACGTTGTTGGTGATTTCTCTCTATCAGACATGATGCTGTTTTAGTGACCAAGCATAGATACTTATTGTTATAAAAAACAACAGCTGCACAGTGCTGTACAAGTGAAACTCCATTTCAAGTGAAAATACATTCAGAGTATTTTACATGGGGTTTGTATAGATCCCAATTAGCTATGTAAATTTCCCTGCATGTTATGACAGCTGCAGTAAAGCTATAGTGGGTGCTTCATTGCCTCCCAAACATGTACAGAAGTACGACACAGTGTAGTACTTTTGCCATTTTTTATATTTGGTTGAAATCAGTTATTATAGGTCATTTTTCCTGTCACAGCTGGCTGGTTTGGTTTAAGCCCTAAAACTCACTGTATTCGAGTTGCGTAAATATATATGGAGAAAATAACATCTTGTAGAAGCTACTTTAAGCCATTTAAGAAGTGGTCATGTTTCAGCTTCATTTTGGGATGGATCGTGTAATTAACAATCATTGGGGCTGATTTTGTAAGAATGTGTTCTCAGTAATCCTGGGTGTCTCTGTCTCGACGTCTGTGTTCCAGGACAGGGGAGGTCGACGCCATCATGGCCAATCTTGAGAAAGCAAACCAGGTGAGTACAGTCTTCTTCTGCACCTCTCTGATTGAGATGCTCCTTCGTTAAGGTAATCACTCCTGTAATCAAGCCTCGGCTTTAATTAGACACCCTCCGTCCTGTGTCCCCCCCCCCCCCATTCCTCCCCCCTTACACCTCCCCTCCCCTGAGTATGTGATTAGCGAGTGTAAACCTGAGCCCCTGTCGGTGGGCGCGCTCTGGCAGCACGGCTCCACTCAGCAGAGAACAGGAGACTGCCGTGCACGATTGATGCCGGAGCGGCGAACGCCGGGGTTCTTAGTTATCTCATTGCCTTGATTGCTTCCTATCCTGGTGATGCCTCTTTTCTTCTGCTCCTTTCTTCTCCCCTCTGCTTTTCTCTCTCACACTCTTTTTCTCACTCTGCTGCTCTCTGCCAGCAGCTCCCAGATAAATGTTCTCAAAATGAATCATTAATTAGCAGGCCGGGTGTGACAGAGCAGGTAAACAGTTTGGGGAATAAAGTGGGCCGACTAAACAGTCCCCTCAGCAGAAAAAACCTGAGGCCGCTCGGGGGCCCCTGATCAGATTTTGCTCAGTTTTAAAATTTCAGAGAAAGGGTGCCTCCTTTGATTTATGTATATGCTCTCATCTTGATCACCTCATCAGCCAATTGGTGTGGCTGGTGCATGAAAACTGTAACTCTTGTGATGCTCTGTGTCTGTGCACAGAGAGCGGAGATGGCTCAGAGGGAAGTGGAGAGGCTAAAGGAGCAGTTAGCCAGTGGCCAGAGCGCCACCACAGGGAGCTGCCATCCAGCAGAGGGCACTAGCAGGGTAAGGATACTGTGACGTCATGTGTGAAGTACCTGTTTACTGGGATGTAACAGTTAGCTCTCGTGTAGTAATTGAGTTCAGTTTACTGTACTGGCGTTCTTCCATTAGACGCTACTTTGCTCCACCACGTTTCATGGAAACATATTGTTCTTTTTACTCCACTACAATTATTAAACAGCTATAATACACATGCATGTGTATGTATGTGTATATATACATATGTGTGTGCGTGTGTGTGTGTGTGTGTGTGTGTGTGTGTGTCTGTGTGTGTGTGCGCGTGTGTGTGTGTGTGCGCGTGTGTATATGAGTGTGTATATATATATATATATATATATATACGTGTGTGTGTATATATGTATACTAGTTACTTTGCAAATTTAACTTACAAATGGATTTTAAACACAAAACATATGAACAATTTCAAAATGTTATGCATGTTAATAATAACGCACCCAACAGCATGTAACGCAGCTCCAGTAGCTCCCTGACGACCAGCTACAATATTAAAGTTCTGCTTACATTTTGTGAAGCATATTTTTTTAATCGTGATGCTACTTTACTTTTTAAGTAAAGGATCTTTAAACACCACTATGATGCTTTTTTACTTCTCGGATACCAAGTCATTGTTGCCTTGGTAATTTGTGGTTTACTTCCCAAAGATAACCTGTTAGTCAACACTGCATTTGCCTCTGTGATGTCTTTTCCCTCAGATTTTCTTTCAAAGTTGAAGTTGCTATAGGTGATGCCCTTCTCCTTATCAGACGATCGAAAATACAAGTTATTCTTAGATGGAGACGTTATTCATGGAGCTATATGCGCATTGCTCCACATATGCAAAAAAACTACATCAAAATTAATTAAATAACAGCAACATCCATTACCCAGTATTGAACAAGAAATATGGACAAATACATAAACAAACTCTGGAAAATTTACAGTAACTGTATCAATTATAATGTTTAAACATTTAACAAGTGTTGATATTATGTTTTAGAAATTGACAGTACCTTTTACTTACTGTATTTCTATCCTCATCAAAACAATGACAAACTAATATATAAAGATGTCACTTTGGTCACTTGTCAGACAGTACAAGGTCTGAAAACACAATCATGAAATTTGTAAATTATGACCTGCACACCAAAATTTAGACAGACATTTGTTCTATACAAACTGTCAAATTCCACAACCTGTGCAGAGGTTTTAATTGGTATAGAAATATTTGATCTAATACCTAATTATCAGATCCAATCACATGAATGAAAATATAGTGTTGATTGTTACCTCATCATCTTTGTCAAAGTCAAATTCTCCCCACACTGCAGAGATTGTGTTTCACTGGCTGCCCTCTTACGTTTTCTCTCCTCCTCGCTCCCTTCATCACTTTTTTTCTTCCCTCTCACACCCCTCATCACGTCTCCTTCTCACCCCGTCAGGAGAAGAACGAGAAGGGAGAGGTGTTGCCCTCCCAGTTGGAGGCCGCCTTGCTGGCTAAAGACCGCGAAATCCTTCGTCTTCTTGAAAACATTCAGCGGCTGCAGTTCACACTACAGGAAGTTCAGGAGACGTCGGCCAATCAGATCCTGGAGCTGGAACGCCAGCTGGCCTATAAAACAGAAGCTATTGAGGTGAGCGGTTCTAACACATGAGAAGTGACAGCACATGACAAACACTTCCTCGGTCCTCAGCTGCTCTGATAATTAACAATACGCTAATTAATATGAAGTAAAACATGCTTCTTCTTCTTCTTCTTCCATTTCAGAGATTAGAAGCTAAACTGCAATCCCAGATCGACTATGAAGAGATTAAAACTGAACTCAGGTGATAATTTGTTGTAGAGTGAATGTGCAACTCATTCATAAAAATATGACTTTCAATCCAAAAACCTTGACTTTCTGTGCATGTTTGTTTCTCTCTGCAGTATCCTAAAGGTAATGAAGCTGGCCTCGGCAAATGGCAGCTCTTCTCAGGTACGCATGCTCCTGCACCACCTCATTGTTCACGCAGCAGGTTTAAACACACAAGTCTCCTTTTTTGGCAAATAGGAGTTTTGGTTTCTTCTTAATGTTCTCTCGGTGTCAGGGAAGAAAAACTACAGCAGTGCCATTGAATGCTTCAGTGATCGTCATCCATTATAAGGTTATCTGCAGCTGCTGTAATTGATTAATCGAAAATTAACAGCTCTTGTGTGCGTGTGTGTTTGTGTGTATAGGAGTCTGCCAAGGCTGCAGAGGCTCTTCTGCTGGATAAAGAGGCCTTTCTTCCATCTCACAAGTACCTGGTGGATAAGGCTCGGATTTTGCACAGCAATGGTAAAATAAATGTCTCTTATGTTTCAGGTTCTGTCTATAACTCCCAAGTTTAAATAGTTTAAATTTCAAGGTTGTGGGTTTCAAGAGGTAGCGAGTTTTGTCATCTTCTAAAAACTCCCCGTAGCTCGCTGATTACTTGGTGCTCATTGGTCAGGCTCAATCGATTTCTGGAGTCAATGTTTTTCAGAGTCAAGTCTCTTTGCATAAACTGACCCTGCATGTTGCAGTCTGGGTTTTGCAGGGCTAGAGAATGAGAATGTGTTTTCTCTCACCAGATGATGACCAGTCTGAGGATGCAGGAAGGGAGACAGGCAGACCGCCCGGCTCCCACTCATCCTCCTCTCAGGTGGACGGCCGAGCCTCCCCCAGCCCTGGCCCCCCCACCCTAGACAGCTCCTCCTCCAGCCACGATCTCCCCCGTCCCTTCTCGGTGTCCCCGTGCTCCGGGGACCGACTGTCAGGAGACCACATCCTTCACAAGCAGCTCCTCTCCCCACACTTTAAAAAGGAGGGCCTCATGGCTTTTCCCACCGCCCTCTATGCAGCCAAAGTTGCCCTCATGTCAGCGACTCAAGGGTCTGCGGGGGCAGGCAGCGTTGATGCTGGCTTGCCCAGCGACCAGTCAGAAAGCGGCAGCTCAACCGCAGGAGATGAGGACCAACTGGACACGGCCGAGATCGCCTTCCAGGTGAAGGAGCAGCTGCTCAAGCATAACATTGGCCAGCGTGTGTTTGGCCACTATGTGCTGGGCCTCTCCCAGGGCTCGGTCAGTGAGATCCTGGCAAGACCCAAACCCTGGAGGAAGCTGACTGTGAAAGGCAAAGAACCTTTTATTAAGATGAAGCAGTTCCTGTCTGATGAACAGAACATCCTGGCACTTCGAACCATCCAGGTCCGCCAGAGAGGTGAGTGGGAGAGACAGTGACAGGACAGGGGATGTGCAGCACAGACCAAAAGGGGAAGTAGCATGAGTTGACAAGTTGCTCAGATTTGAAACAAGTCTTCTTTTTTAACAGCATTTTCTAAACCACTGGCTTGGAATTGAAAGCCGGTGTGAATTAAGTGTCTGTGAAGTGTCATTCACATTCATCCACTGCCTTCATCTGCAATGACAGTTAAAGCAAAAGGCTGGAGATATTTTACATTTTTCTTATTGTCAACAAAATCCCCCCAAAAAATCAAAACCATCCATGAATTTATCCGACTAACATGTAAAACCTCTGTGGACAAAGCCTGACGTATCTTACTCCTCTGTGACATGAAGTCTAAAAACTGGTTTGAACCATCAAAGAGAAATGATTTGTATTTGGCAAGATGGATGAAATGGATTATATACTGTGTATGTTGGAGTAGTAAGCGTGATTGTTCTTGTGCCACTTTCCACTATCATTTACCCTTTTCCTTTAGTTGTATGCTTTGTGTAAAATATGTTAAAAATGCTCAGCAAAGCAAAGCTCAGTAAAGACTGTCCATAATATATAGTGGTTGTTATATAGCTGACACGTTGCCCGGCAACAGTGTTTTTTTTTCTTCTGTTGTCATTGACATAAAAAAGATTTTCTAATATATTTTGAATATTTGAAAAACACAAACATCAGTGTGAATACCAGAGCACTGGGTAACATGTTCCTTCATCGCCATGAACATTTACCATTTTGAGTAAAAAAAAAAAACACTACAGTGCCCAGCAGGAAATTATTGACTTTTTTTAAAAATGAAACTCTACATTTATCACACCATTAAAAAAAAAAAAAAAAACAGAATTATATCTTCAGTAGGAATGAATGGACTTGGTTTTTGTTGACAAGAAGAAAAATAAAGAATAGCGCCGGCCTTGTGCTTTAAGTAGAGCAGGTTAAAGAGAATCAGCAAGTAGTTCAGTAAAAACCAATGGTCATCAACAACCAACGATTAAGGTAACTTCAGCCCTCACCTTTGTGTGGTCTTGAAAATAATGGTTTGAATAACCTGGTTAAACTGGTGTCACCATATTTGTCCAAAGCTGCACAAATAAGAAACAAGATGTTTAAAAAAAAATCTTTTGAGAGTGTTTAAGGCATTCGGGAGTATATGAAGCTGTGATGTACCAGTAACCTTTCTGAGCGGCCGTAATCACGCCGTCTTGTTTTGGTGGCTTAGCTCTTGGACCTGTGTGCGTTTAAACCTTCTAATCTACTTGGACCTCATCCTTGACTCTTCTCGGCTTCCTCTGCCATGTTTGTAGTGTTACTTTTAAACTTTGTTTTCTCCCTAGATTCACAGCTTTTGAAAGTTGAGCTTCCCGTATACTGCAACCTCAGACAGCACGCGCTCAAAGGCAGCCATTGATCTACCAGTCAAAAGCAAAGCCTTGGAACTGCTCTCTGATCAACCATCCCACTCACCCCCCTCCTCTCTCCTCTCGCTCTATCTCTATCTCTTTCTGTTACCCTCTGTGGCAGGGAGCATCACTCCGCGCATCCGAACTCCTGAAACTGGGTCAGACGACGCCATTAGGAATATCCTGGAGCAGGCCAAGAAAGAGATCCAGTCCCAGAGGGGAGGTGAGGATGGAGCTGTGAATCATAAGTCATAGCTGAAAGCCATATTGATTTATTTAATTTTTTTAATTGATAGTGATGTTCAGTTTTTATTAACCATTTTGATCACTACTTCAATGCATCTGAAGTGGAAAGGTGATTTGAGTGCTGATCAGTGTCAACATGTGGGTCTTTCTTAATCAGGTGACGGCAAGTCGTCTCTGAGCAGCTCATCAGGCAGAAGCAGTAACGGAGCAGGCAGCAGCTCTGATGAAACCATAAAGAACATCCTAGAACAGGCCAGGAGGGAGATGGAGGCCCAGCAGCATGCCCTGATGGAGATGGAGGCCTGTGGGAGGGCCTCGACTGCCAGTTCTGGAGCACAGGTGGAACGTCTGGGGCCCCCAGAGCGCTCCAGGGGCCTGCCTTTACCCATCTCCATCAAACAGGAGGAAGGTGGCTGTGTTACCGTGTGCATGGCCAACCCCATCAGCAGCCCCCAAACACCCCTCAGTGTGCTCTCCCCGGCCGCCTTCGTCCAGAACATCATCCGTAAAGTCAAGTCAGAGATCGGTGAGGCGGGCACCTACTTCGATCAGCACTGGTCACAGGAGCGGGGGTCGATTGGGCTCAGTGGCGGAGGTAGCTCTCTGCCCTTCAATTCGGTCTCTCCTTCCTTGTCTTCCTCCTCCTCTGGGCCCTCCGCCTTGCCCCGGCCATGGCCCCGTCTGGAGAACGGCGAGTGTCTCCCCAACAGCGAAGAGGCCTCCGCTGCCGAGGACGAGCTGGGGCTCGGCCGGCCAGTGGAGGTGAAGGTGGAGTCAGACACGTCTATAAGCGGCGAGTCCCCAGGACCTGGCCCGGGACGTCTATCCTACTACCCAGCGTACATTCCCCGCGCCCTCAAGCCCACCGTGCCGCCGCTGACTCCAGAGCAGTACGAGATGTACATGTACCGAGAGGTGGACACCATCGAGCTGACCAGGCAGGTGAAGGAGAAGCTGGCAAAGAACGGCATCTGTCAGAGGATCTTTGGAGAAAAGGTCAGATGTTGCTCTTTCATATTAACACGCACTCCAAAACAAACAGCCTGTCGATGCTGGAATCGTTCCTTACAGTGAGAAATAAGAGAGATGAGAATATAGATGCATCATATATACGAGTGACAGTGTTTGTGACTATACCAAATAAGTATCCGCCACCTTCCTGTTTTCCTGTATCATCCCACGTATAGTTTCAGATCTTAAGACAATGTGAAACATTAAACTAAAATAACCTAAGTAAACACATAAAACATTTTCATTATTTCAGTAAATAAAGTAGCCTAATCAACCATTCAAATCATCGTGGTGAAAAAGTAATTGGCTCTTTAAAAAGGTAATAACAGGTCCCACCACTTCTGCAGCAATAACTGCAGCCCGAAGCTTCTTGTAATTTCATAATAGTGTTTCACATCACCTGCTCTTTATGGAGAAAGATACATTTGTAGGCTTTCTTGTGCGCCGGCTGCTTCAGTCCCATGACTGCATCGCTGAGTTCAAGTCAAGATGTTGTCAAGGCCACTCTAAAACTTTAATTTTTGTTTTCAGCCTTTCAGATCTATTAGCTCTTGGGCAGATGACTGGACTCATCCCTTTTAGAAGTGTTTGGCACTGAGCAGAGGTCATGTTTCCCATATCCCAACACTGCCACACTACAGCCTTCACATTTAACTGTTGCTTCTGGTACAGCTCGGCAGAGGTATCCCAGCCCTATAGAAAATTGCTGTAAGAGTAAAATGCTGTATTTGCTTTACACCACGTATATTAGAACCTATGTCATCTGAGATGTTCCGCTTTTTACTATTCTCTGCACAGAACATAATCCTAAAAGCTTTCATGTGCTTCTCTGTAAATGTGAGAGAGCTATTTTTCACATCTCTTTCTTATTGTGGAGAGCCATCAACACCGGACAGTGTTGATAGCTGAGAGTTGGATGTTTAGCCGTGATCCTTTATGACTTCCTGGATGAGTTGTAGCTGCTCTCTTGGAGAGCCTTTGGGAGGCTGACCACATGTTTTACCATCCCACAGTATCCTCCATGTAGACATCCGTCCCTGTGGTTTGGTGGTTTTGTGAGCAGATTTCAACAGCTCTTCTCTTCTGGAATTTCCTTTGTGGCACAATGTGCTTGTATGAATTTAATGGTGATTAGTTGCTGTGGTGAGATTGATGGTGAGATTCGTTATAAGTGTTGAACTGTGTCTTTGTTCAAACATCTGCATCGAGTTCTCAGCAGAATGTGGTTGATTGAGTAACGAAGAGCAAACACTTTTTAAAGTCAGTGTCAGTTAAGTTTGTTCCTTAAATTAATGAAGTCAAGGAAAGAAGATATTAATGTTCATAAGATATAATATAGGTTCCATGTTGATCTATGACCACACATATTTTATAGTAAATTACATCAAAGTCAATCATCAGTACAAATCATAACGTGACGGTTTGAAATGATCAGTGGATAAGCTCTTAATCACCTCCATGAAATGTGCTGCAAGTCGAACTTAAATGCTGTTTTAGAGCAAAGTCAACATAAACATTTATAGTGTGTTGCTTCCCTCTAGTGGCTGTTTGCTGAAAGTGTATCAATGAGGCCGTGACTGCGGTTGAAAAGTCTTTTTTTTTTTTTTTTTTTCTTCTTAGGAAGGTTGCTAACCGAGTTAAATGACCCGGAAGTATCTAAGTGACAGCGATGATAAGAGCTGGTCCAATTCTCTAATTAATAAGGAAAGGAGCTTCAGTGCTTCCTATCTTATCGCCTTTAGTATAGGAAAAACTGGACCTTCCGTTACAAAAGAAAAGGAGAAAATGCCTTCCCACAATTCCTTGCTGCACCAACATTTCACCACGGCAGACCCACGTAAATGTAGAAACATCACAGCACCTATTCTACACTTGTGACACGATCCGAAACCTATGGAAATCCTTGTGGGACTGGCTGAGCTCCAAATCCATAAATATAGAATTCTTCATCCATATGTTATAAATAAAGTTAGTTTAAAAAAATCCCAGTGTAAGTGCAGTCAGATTCTCTCAACACTGCGATTGTCTTTTCCTAAGTCCTTATAAATTCTCCTTCACATCTTTCCTTGACCATCTTTCCATCGAGGTCGAGGAAACGTGGTGAGGAAAGGAGATTATTTAGACTTTTCGACCGCCGACTATATGTCAGAAGGATTTCCCTCTTTCAGGATAATAACATGGAAAACCAGTCATGTGCCATTTATACATTAATTGTCTGTAATGGTACATATAGTTTTTTTTAGTCACGATATAATGTATTAACCCGTGATTGTATGGCACAGGTGCTGGGGCTTTCTCAGGGCAGCGTGAGCGACATGCTGTCTCGGCCCAAACCCTGGAGCAAACTGACCCAGAAAGGCAGGGAGCCCTTCATCCGCATGCAGCTGTGGTTACTGGACCAGCTAGGCCAGAGCCTCAACCAGAACCCAAACCAGGGCCATGCTCAGGGTAAGACTGCAGTTTGTAACGTACACTCACCTCCACAGGAATGGACAAGCAGGAATCCTCCTTAAGATGCTGCATTACCAAAATACAACATTTGAAAAACAACAATTGAAACAATTCACAGCAGTAGCTCACTCTGCATACAGCAGGACTTCTTATTGTTTTTCTGTGTTGCCTCCCGCCTCCAGATAAAAGCCCAGTGACCACCCAATCCTCACCCTCCCCGCCCCCCAGCCCAGCGGAAAGCCACTCAAGTCCACTGGTTGAGCCTGTCAGTCTCTCCCTGGAGAGCAGCAAAGAGAACCAGCAGCCTGAGAGCCTCGGGCTGGGGCTGCCCCCCCACTCAGAGGGAGGGAAATCCACTCCCAGCCTCATGGCCCTGCATCAGCCGACAAACCCACTGGGCATCCAGGAGTTGGTGGCCATGTCTCCTGAGCTGGACACCTATGCCATCACCAAGAAGGTCAAGGAGGTGCTAACAGACAACAACCTAGGTGTGTATGAGTTCACACTGTGGGGTTAAGCTGACACTCCAGACACAACAGACAGACACAACTCCTACGGACAAATTCAAATACAAAGGTGCTTTATTGGCCAGAAAGTTTCACAATGTTGCCAAAGCATCAAAATACAATTTAGCCAAGTAAACAATAACAGAACACCGTCAAGGTCAACATGCATATACATTTATTGATGTTAATTATATATTTACAGTTGTGACATGTTGATATGCAGTGCTTTTGTCTCCTCACAGGCCAACGTCTTTTCGGGGAAACCATCCTGGGTCTGACTCAGGGTTCTGTGTCGGACCTGCTCTCCAGGCCCAAACCTTGGCACAAACTCAGCCTGAAGGGCAGGGAGCCGTTTGTCCGCATGCAGCTGTGGCTCAATGATCCGCACAATGTGGACAAGCTGAGGGCTATGAAGAAGATGGAGAAGAAAGGTGTGTATAGTAATGATAGTAATAATCTTTAAATACAGGTTTGATAAATTGTTGGTGTTTTGTAATTCCTTTAAGCCAGATCTGACTGTCTCCCCTCTAGCCTATCTGAAAAGGAGGTATGGGCTGCTGAGCACCGGCTCGGACAGCGACTCACCCAGTACTCGCTCCGAGTGTGTGAGTCCAGCCTTGGTCTCTCTGGACCTGTGCCCCTACAGCCAGGTCAAGAAGCCTCGGGTGGTGCTGGGAGCTGAGGAGAAAGAAGCCCTGAGGAAGGCCTACCTGCTGGAGCCCTACCCTTCTCAGAACACCATCGAGATGCTGGCCTCCCAGCTCAACCTCAAAACCAACACTGTCATCAACTGGTTCCACAACTACAGGCCAGTGCAATGACCTTTGTGACCTTTGCTAATGGCTGCCTCTGCTGTTTTCTATACTTCTATACACTTACTTTAAGCTGAAGCTGAATGCCTGAAATGTAAACAGGAAAAGTAAATTTAAATCTCCTGACACTCAAGTGTTTGCCTTTAAGTGCCTGTCTAACGAGCAGTGTTTGTGTGCAGGTCCAGGATGCGACGGGAGGTGCTGATGGAGGGTCTGCCAGACAATGACACAGATGCTGAGCACCACAGCTACTCACCCTCAGTGACGCGGAGCCCCCACTCTGATGGAGAGGAGAGGAGGCTGCAGAAGCCCTCAGGACACATCCACTCCAGCCTTCCTCTTAACGCCAACACCGCACTGCCTCATGTCAAACAGGAGGCAGTAGACAGGGAAGACGAGGGGGAGGAGGGAAAGGAGGGCTCCATTAAACAGTCGAGAGTTCAGTGTTTTTCCACAGCAGTACAATTCCCACAGCTGAAAACTGAGCACGAGGACTCCATCGCTGGCTGTCGTGAGACCCATTTGGCCGGTCAGAGCCTGAGGCACGACGAGGGGATGAGCAGCCAAGCTCAAGGGCTGTACCCTGGTGCAGTGTCCATAGATGGACCCCAAAGAGCCAATCAGTCCAGGCACGAGGGGGAAGACGCAGGAAAGTCACCTGTTGACCCGGTCAGCTTCAAGGCTTCGTCAGAGCCCTGCCGCAGCAGCCTGGAAGTCTCCCTGAACTCCCCCTCTGCTGCATCCTCACCCGGCCTCATGATGTCAGTCTCCCCCGTCCCTTCTTCCTCTGCTCCCATATCGCCCTCGCTGCCCAACCCGCCCTCAACGAGCACCAATCACAGCCTGGACCCTAACCAGATCCCTCCCTTCCAAAGCCCCAAACTCAACAGAAGCACTCAGAGACGCAATGAGAAAATGGCCAACCTCAATAACATCATCCACAGGTTAGAGAGAGCAGCCAATCGAGAAGAAACACTGGAATGGGAGTTCTAAGCCCCCCTTTTACCTGTATCTAGTCCTGATGACCCTCGCGGCACACAGGAGCGTCTCAGATAGAATCTTCCTGAAGACTTTGAACGGAGCCTGGCTCCTGAAGGCCTGTCCTCTCAGACTGATAACTCATAGGAAACGGGAACACAGAGCTGAACACGAGGCTGAATTCCCTGCAAGAACTAAAAAGTTGAAAAAAAAAAAAGGTTTATAAATGTGTATTTGTTTTTTTGTTTTTGTTTTTGATAATGCATACTACTTTGAAATATATGTGACAGCATTAGCTGTTGTTTTACCTTTTGGACTTGACATGAAGACTTTTGCAGCTATGGTGTCATAAAATGTACACTGAAGTTCTGTAGATTGCCACTGGGTGAGATTAAAAAAGACCCCTGTCTTAAGCCATTAAAAGCACTATAACTATTTGAAAAGAGACATTGACCAAATTTGCTACTTTTTGAATAGCAATTTTTCAGATTTTGTCTGTAAGACTGGACAGTTTAAGTCAAGTAACATGAAATCCTATTACTGACTGAGGGATAGTCCTTTAAGACTCTAAATATTCAACATCTTGTATGTACTTAGTTTCTTGGTGATATGTTTTGAAATATTTGTAACTCACACGTATAAAATGTGGTTGTACATGTTATAGAATTGTCTGCAATAGCCTTCTCTAAACCTGATGTAGCATGGTACTCACCTGACCCTGTTATCCTCTGTAGTTAGTCACCTGTGATTATACTTGAGCGAAAACAAGAGAAAAAAAGTTGAAAACCCTGCAAAAAATAAGAAAAAAGTAAACGTTAAATCTAATAAGTAGAGTACTTTTAGTGTTTTTGTTTTCTTTTTTTGAATAATCCTTGAGGTTTACAGTTTAGGGCCCTTGTGCTTTTGGTAGTAAGTGAAACATTCACTACACATGAGCACAGTTTACACAATTACTTTCAGACTTACCTCTCTGACCCTCTTAAGGCACTGGTTCTCAGACTGTAACGGGCCAAGACACAGGACACCTGTTTTACCTCAGATTATGTTGATGCACATCATGCTATGACCATGCGTTTCATTCTTATACATGAACATGACCCACGATTATTTGAATCAATGGAGGGAAAGTACTTGTATCACGCCTCAGACGTGCAGAGATCAAATGCGAGTTTTAAGGAGTAAAATCTGTCTTTTACAAAGAAAATGCTGCTGTTTGAAGACATAATAATTCCTGTGTATTGTGCTCCTCCTCACTTGATTGGGTGCACTTTCTCAAAATGTGTCAAGTACTGTAGCTAGAATAATATGTACTTGATCAAACACCTCAAGCTCTGTGTACTGAGATGGTGTTCAGCTGGGCAGTGTGATAAGAAACGGTTGCCAGGAATGACACTTGATACACACAGTATGACCTCTCATCAACATGAAAACATTCAATCTGTAAGTAGGATATATTCAAGGACACAAAAAGCTACAGGTATCCCCTCATATTATCTTTGACCACTTGTGTATTGTGTCTGTAGAAGTTTCTTTGTCATGCTTGCGAGATGTTCTTTATGTATTTTTCCTCTATTTTATACTCAGAACAGTTAACTAGATATTCAATACCTCGTGTATGAACTACTTACGGCACTTAGATTTTGATAATTGTGAGGACTCAAGAAAATTTCAAATATCAACATTATCCTAACTTAGTGTCCACAAGTCTTTGCCTTTACTGTATCGTTGAAGTTGGTAGTAAACACTTGCACATGTCTACATAGTTCAGAGGACTTGGATTGTATTATGTAGAGATATATATTACACATTTACTAAAAAAAAAAATATCTTACATTCTTGGAACAAAATGTGCTGATTATATTGAAATAGAGTGTACAGATTTAATAAACCAAACCCATTCAAGCCAGTTCTGGTCTGGCAAGCTTGCCCACGTTTTAGACCTTCTCTCAGGGTAGTCTTGCTTTTTAAAGCTTTACTGAAACAGTTGCTCTCATCAGTGGTGGTGACTATGATAAACATTATGTGGTGTAGAGAATGACTCCATTATATATTAAATGGGCCTGTGGAAGTTGTAAGTATACGGGAAATGCAACTTTCACAGAAAGCAGTGGTTTGGTGGAGAGTTGTTGCTGTTTTGTAATTCATTACACAGACGTGTCAAAGTACAGTGTAGATTGGAACTACCAGGATGAGGCTAATGGGTTGCATTTTCAAGATCAGTAGACTGCTCTCTAAGATACTGTTCTTGTTTTCTCTCGGAGCCACAGAAGATTTTTCTCTGGTTTTCGTACCACCATTTTTTGTGCATAATATACTGTATGATTAGAAGTGACATTTCTTTCATTGAAATTTCATTGTCTTTCATGGTAACATGGGCATATGATTGAAAAAGAAATGTATTTACCCAGACCATTATCTCTTCATGTAAAGCTCATCTCATTGTTTTGCATGCAAAACCATTCTGGTCACATGACAAGGGATAGACTGCGTTTTTGTGTTGTTGTTCTTGCACAGGGACATTGACTCAGCACTTAAAGTCTTTTTACATTAGTGAAGTCCATGCATGATGCAGCTGATAAATTTGGCTCTCACAAAGCCATCATGAATCCAGTCAAATCAAAACCCAAAAACGACCCAGTAAACATTACTTCCAGGTAAATATTTAAATCAAGATTATTTTGTGCCATATCGTATGCCTCATGCATTATCCTCACAGGACAAATGCCTTGCGGTAATGTGTGATCTAAGAGGGGTGTGGGCCGTTTTGTCACCAGGTTCAGAAAAAAGCAAAGCTTTTTGTAATAGCCCTACACATTAGATGGTTTTATTTTATAATTGACATTTGTCACTAAATATTGAGGTAATTGGTCAGCAAAATTTGAATGATTGCATTCAGAGTTGTTAGTAAAGAAACCACTTTACAATCTGACACTAAGGGTTTGTCACAAAGAAAATATTTCATTTGAAAGTCAGCTGTGAGCCAATAAAGAGAAGTGTCCTGCAGGCTTGAATATCTGTCTAAAGCCTCACGTCAGGCTATTAAATGTTTAAGAATGGACAAAAGTATGCCAAGCGTCTTGGAATTGAATTTGCATATGTAAGCCATCATTCAATACATAATTGTTTAAGACCCTGCTGTGTTGTGTTTTTATTTCTTTATGGTGAGGAATGACCACCCTTGGAGGTCAGCCACATGTACACACACTACAGATAAATTAATGCAAACAAATTCATAAACGTACTGTAATGTGTATTGTATGAATCCAAAACAGCGCTTGTTATAATCTTAACTATCTGGAACACTTAGTCATTTTCACATTTGCTTCATTAGCTGCTTTTCGATCATTCATGTCCATTATATTCAGTAATTACATCAGTTATTCGGGCAGCCTACGGCGCACTGTTTACATGATAGTACCGCGTGGTGTGTATGAGCCCCTCCCCCGCCTAGAGTACCGCTCTGACGCAATGACGTCACATATCACGTAGGTTGTTGGGCTGGAGAATTCGCTGCGATGGCGACGACGGCTCTCTGCTGGAAAGGGACGCAGTGAAGCTGGCCTCGGCTCGGATATGACTAATGTTTATTTGATCGAGGTTTATTTGCTGCTTAGTAATTGCACGGGCTTCGGATGAATCTTCGGCTTCTTACTTCTCATCACTCCTTTGACTGGTGAGTCCGCCGGTTTGTGGTCGTTCCTTGGTGTGTTTTGACAGAGGCCTCCTTTTTGGGGTCCGCCCTCCATCTCATAACAACAAAAACAGAGAGCTGCGCTAGCTCGACCAGCTAATGTTAGCTAGCCGCTGTACTGACTGGACTGTGTTACAGCTACTAATGGCAAACACGCAATACTATGAGATTGCAATACAACAGCACACTGCGTATAAGTAAATGTTAATGTCCACTGCTTACAATTCACATATCCACTTTAGGCTAAGCGTTAGCTTGCGAGCATTTCTTTATTGACGTGTTATTCTTGATTAACTATTAACGTTAGCTAGCTGCAGAAGATCTAGCTTAATGTTACCCAAAGAGAAGGAAGGGCTACAGCAACGGTAGCTAGCTAATTACTTTTGTCTATTGACATGGGTTGTTATATATCTGACAAACCTGTTTGAATAACTGACGTGTTGGCTTCTGACTTTTTTGTTGGTGTGGATGGTTTCGCCATAGTTGTTAATGTTAAGTTGCAGAGCACTAAGCTTGCTAGCACTCATTGTAACACTACAATTCAGGAGGGTTTTGGATAACGATAGCTTATTTTGAGATGTCCACGTTACATTCAACTAGGTAACGCGAAATATCATAAATGCTGTAGTAATATTTTAATTGCTTCGCGAAACCATGGCCCTAAATCCATGGCCCTAACTTTCAGCTAGCGGAATTTGATTTTTCCAGACACAAAATTAGCCGACATGTATGCTTCTATGTCATCCTTAATCCTGTAGTGCCATTGTTAAGTTTAATATTGCTACCTGGCCGTCAACGTAGTCAAGCTGTCTGTCAGTCTTTGCAGTCCATCGTCTCAGTCAGTATTTCTATTTGAAGCTAGCTAGTAATAGTTAAAGAGATCGGGGCTGTTTGCCCGATATTGTTGCCCCCTGTGATGCATTGTGGCCGGTCACGGGATAGGAGTAACGTTAAGGCTCTAAGGGGCTTAGCCTTCTCTGTGTGACTCTGAACTAAGAGCCAGACTGAGCCGTAGCCACGGGTCATGAGCCTGCTGCGGTAAACAGAGCCGTGTGCGTGTGGCAGATATGCTTTATCAGGTAGCACCAGCAGTAAAAGCAGGGCTCCTCGACCAGTGAGGTAATGACCCCCCCTCTGCTACTTCTCACCACTCTCCACGACCAGGCGGTGCTGAGGGCCTCTGCTGCCGGTCATGCAATGAGATTTTTGTCTTCTTTCTGGCCTTTTGCATCTTAAATGTGCCTGAGGAGGTGTGTTGAGGTCTTGAACAGCTCATTCACTGACCCCTCAGATCAGATTTCAGGCTCTGCAAGAGCAGCTGACCTTTACAACTATTTGTGGGCCTGTATGCTGATAGATCTCTAACAGGTTCCTTGTTTTGAAGAGAGACATTTAATATTGCTTACAGGCACCATCTGTGTAAAGATAGTTTACCATTACCTGAACAAAAAGTTGGTATCTGTTCATGCTCTTGGTGAATGACATACTCTCATTTCTGTTGTAAACTATACAGGAAAGTAATACCACCTACTAGCCAAGTGCTGTGAAATATCTGGATCTGCCATGTATGTGTGCCTGACCAGCCATTTGGGCAGGTAACCAAACATCGTTGGGTAGTTTGACCAGTCTTACCTTACAGTGGATTGATTAACCTCAAAATGTGGCAGTAGGGGTTTTAATTTAAAAATACGTATGGGGTATTTCTGAAGGTGACCATTAGATGATCAGCCCACGTGACTGAACCATGTCTTTATGCCGGCTAGACTGTTTAGTGCTTCAAGATCCAGCTAGCTTTTTTTCCATTCCACAACTGAGTTTAAGTGGTATCTCTGAGCTCACATGCAAGCCACTGTGACCACCAGTACAGCTATATTTGCCAGGGAATCAAAAGAGCTTCTGTAGCTTGAATGTCTCAGTGAAAAAGTCTGCTGTTTGTAAAATAGAGACAAGTTTATGGGGAAAAGCATTTGCTCATTATTCAATTGCATGTTTGCCTTCATTTCCGCAGATTTCCATGTCATATTTGTGAGAGTTTCCAAACAGGATCACCAGGACTGCTCATCATCCATTACTGATTGTCTGTGGTAAGTCTAAATGATATATTACATCACTATTCTTATGTGACATTTTTAGGCATTTGCTGTTTATTTGACTGTGTGGCCACCAGTACATTTGTCCCCCTTTACTAAATGTAATGGAACTAATTGACTATAAGCTTTACCGAAGGCCACAAGCCTGCTGTTGCTGGCCAAGCCTTCCCTTGTAGTGCCATTTCATGTGGAATTGATTTTCTATTGAATGTTTTGAACATGACTGCCCTACCAGGGGCTCACAGTCTCCTGGTCGATCATGGGCTACAGTTAGTCTTTGTTACCTAGACGCATTTCCTGAGAAGGTATTTACAAATCCTGATGCTTACATACAACGTCACAAACACAGTTTGCTACTCCGGCCGCCCACTACATTGTCTTTTCGTCGTTTCTTGAAAATCTGTTCACATTCAATCTAAATGAATCCGACACAAGCACTGCAAATTAATGTAGAAAAAAAGGATGCTAGTGTGGTTCATCGTTTCAGATAGTAATTTCATCCAGAGTAGATTCAGTGATCTGGAAGATAAGACTTAACATTTGCTCTTTTAGGGTGAGCTAAGCATTTGGCGAAAAAACAACAACAGTAGAATTATAATGTTTAAATGAAAAACATGTATATTATTTAAGTATATTTTTGAGCATTTACATGAGAGTGGACCATAGAGAGATGGGGAATGATGTGCATCAAAGGTCCCTGGCTGTAGTTGAACTGGGACATTATAGTTTGAGGTTTCCTGGTTGGTGCCTTAATCCCTCAGGCACCGGGATGCCCTGATAAACTATTTACAGTTTAGGACCTTGTCCATCTCAGAGAATGATGATTTAAACCTTAAAACGAAAAGACATCAAATTTCAAGGAAAATGACTCCCAAAGAATGTCCATTAATACTTTTTATAAGTTTAAATATTGACCCACCGATTTCAACAACTGAACCCTGAATACCTATTGAATTTTAAAACCAATCTATAGTATTGATGCTCTCCCAAAATAAGTTATGTGTCAACAAAAAACTGTTAAACTGACCTGAAATCAGTGCTGATAATGAGACTTCGTCACCATAGACGATATTTTGATCATGAATTCTGTTTCTATAAAAGTTGCTCCATACGTTACAATAATGAATCCTGGTGGTACTGGCTGCACAGTATCTCTCCTCTGGCTGGAGGAGGAAAAAGTAGATCTTAATTTGAAATTTGTGGATAACAAGTGTTTTAAAGATAATGGTTCAAAGATAACGTCTATGATTTACATGCTCTCTGTCAGAATTACTTATCAACTGTATGTGTTCTTGTACAGACTGATCCAGGCCGGAGTTCCTTGTTGGGTGACCCACACTCCTTCACAGGGGCCATGGTAAAGTACCATCACTTTATCTATGTTTTGGAAAGTAGCTGCTGTCAGTCTGGTGGCCTGTGTGCAGTCTGCAGAATCGGAAACTCGCCATTGATTTTCAGTGTTAGCCAGGCCTGTTTACCAGGAAGCAGACAGTCACACCAGCTGCAACAGTGTCAAAGGTCCTTCAAGGCTGCCGCCTAAGCAGGGCAGCTTTCAGTTTTCATTGCAGAAATTGGTGTTGTACCGTTGCATAGTGACATAACTGGTGGATCGGATGTGTTGCCCATTGAACTGTGTGTGTATGTGTGAGTTTTTTTGTTCTTGGCATGCTGCTGCGTGGCGGCTGCCCCCTGGCTGGCCTCAGCGCACTGCTCCTCCAGCCTTGGTGACCGTGTGTATCAGCTCGGCTCATGCTGAGCCAGCATCCCACAGGATGTGCTGCCACTGTCCGTTATCTGCCATCTCTCTCGACCACCTTAATCTTTCTTTGCACAGTGTTCAGACTAAATTCTGCTCCTGACCAAACACAGGCCATAGATTCGCGTCGATCTCTGTCAGCACAAGTCCAGACATTTTTTTCCACCAGTTTGCCCTTGAGGAAAAATCTCTGACTCTGCTTGTGTATCCAAGTCTGGCATTCACTACTGATAGGCATCCTCTGTAAAATGTGTTCATCTTGGACATAACTACTACTGTGACCTCAAACATTTGGTCCCTAAGAAAGTGTACAGACTGCTGGTAAAAACTTCTTTTAAAAAAATGGACATAATTAAATTTTACCAAGAATTATCCAAAAAGCTGGTGTAGACTCTCCTTTCTTTTCAAGGTCTTGTAGATAAAGTTTCATGTCTATTTCCAGTTTTAAAGCTATGCATGTTATTGTCATCTGAAATACCATAGCTCGTCATACAAGGGGTGATTATAGTAAATTAACCCGGGTTACATATTACAGTGTGGGTGGGAAAGATAAGACAGCCGCACAAACAAGTATAAATGCAGCCCTGTCAGGTTGGATTTAAATCATCTCTGTCACAATAAGGGTTGTGACACTTCTGCTATATCCAAATCAGATGGTGGCATGGCTGGGAAAATTCAACGCAGTGAAACAGAGAAGTAACACTCCTTTTCCCCAAAAACTACTACCATGGTGGTCTTTCAACCCCCCAGGTGATGTCTTCAGAGCAGCTCTGTGGTCAAAGCTTTGAATACATCTGTCACTGTACTTGAGTTTGTGACAGGAGCAGGGTAATAAATAAGGGAATACTTAGCCAGGCTTCCCTGGACAAACATTTCAAAAGCCATATTAAAAGTAAAGACAAGTATGTGACTGAAAGAAGGTTGTTGTTGTCAAAGCTGACTCGAGTTCAGTAAATAGTTAACAGGCCTTTTTTCTGCAGGAGGAGGAGGGGCAGCATAGCTTGGAGTGCATCCAGGCCAATCAGATCTTCCCCAAAAAGTCCCCCGTCCTGGAGGAGGAAAACATGCAGGTGAGGACGCCGCTGCCCTCACTGCTTATCTTGTGTTGTAAAAAAAAAAAAACCCAGTTAACCTGACAGTTATGTGTAAATATGTGGTAGAGTCAGTTACATAACCTGCCTGACATATGTGACTCACTTTCAGTTTTTACCAGTCTCAGAAGTGAAGTGTCAAAAGTCATGTAATATCTGAATGCCTATAACCGAAAGTAAAAACTTTTACTTTCTGTTATTATCAAAAAAAATCATTATGAAGAAATTATAACAAGGAGACTTTCATCTGAGAAGCTACAGGTCAGCACTCAATAGCACACAAAATAGCAGCTGCAATTTTTTTTGATGTAGGTGAAATGTGTCACAACATACCATAAATAACAACATCTGCCAAAATAATCCCAACATGATTTTTTGCATATCATTCAGCCCTAATCACGAGTTATGTTATCTTCTACTTTGGTATGTTTTCAGTCAGCTGGTTGCTGGTATTCAAAGTGGTAGCTGTGTCACTTGGGAAGTTTCCTTTTTTTCAATGAGTGTTGTGCTTTACAGCAAATGCTATAGCCCACTGAAAATTACTGATTTGTCAAGATCCTTTTAGGCACAGGAAACATGATCAAAGAAAACAAATCACAGAGTTCCTGAGTTCTTTACAAAGTTCACCAGGTGGTTAATGGGAGAAGTTCATGCTGTGGAAAAAGAGTGTAGAGTTTGTACTCATGACTCAGATTACCTGCAAGAGTGCAACATTTCAGTTTACCCGACTGCTGTAGTAGAAATGGTCAGCATGCTGCTACAAGTTGCAAAATAGTCACACTAACCATGTCTAGTGAAAAAGCGATCAAATCACAACCCTTATGTCATCACTGCTGATCTCTGTGAAGCTGTTGTGAGTTTGAAATGTTTTATCACCTGCTGTTGCTAGGTGCCCTTTCCTGAGCTGCACGGGGAGTTCACAGAGTATGTGGGGAGAGCAGAGGATGCCATCATCGCAATGTCCAACTACCGCCTACACATCAAGTTCAAAGAGTCTGTTGTCAACGTAAGTATCTTTGAAAAGTGACTGATGAGCTTCAAGGTCAGATACGATTAGAGACTCTCTTTTACATGGTTCAAAATAACTGGAGAATGAAGTACATTGTCTCTACTCGAGGCTGTGTGAATCTATTAATGTTTTGTGAATGGGCAGAGCCGGGCCATTGTGCCAGCGCCGTGGTGACCAGGCCATTCAGAGCTGATCTGCACTGGCAGCAGTGCCGCGTGACTCTTCATCACCTCTGTTTCTACACTCGCCTGCCCGCATTGCTTTCTCGCTGCACTTGCCGTTGCCATGGTTGCAGTGATTCCAGAGGGGATGCATAATAGTGGCGCCCTCTCTGTCTCTCTCTCTCTCTCTCTGTCTCTCTTTCTCTCTCTCTCTCTCTCTCTCTCTCTCTCTCTCTCTCTCTCTCTTTCTCTTTCTCTCTCTGTCTCTTTCTCTTTCTCTCTCTGTCTCTTTTCGCCACACTAAGAGAGAGACTAGCTTTGTGACCAATAGTGGTCACCTTCTAAAAAAAAACCTCCTCATGTGCCTTTGAGAAGATGTTCTAGGTTTTCTTGGGGGTTTTTTATACTCCTATAAGATACTGGCTCCAGTAAACTTCCAAAACTATGAGTTATTACAACATAGATTGACACCACGTATAAACAACACATATAAACAAATATTTATGCATTTGTACATATGTATTCAACATTCTGTTAAGTCCAGGGTTGCACAGGGTGGTAGTACTAAAAAAACTTTTTTCCCCAGAGACTACACTCTGTTATATGCAGTGTATCTCTCATAAACTGCCTACATGCAAATCTTTGAATGTTTTTCTTACTCACAAATGAAGTATTTGTCATAATCCCTTGATGAAATTGTTCCCAAATGCCTTAGGAGAAAAATATGATCACCAAGCTGCTCTGGTGCAGACTTGAGAGCAGGAAAGTTGTGCAATGATAAATCATGTGCTGCAGAAAAACACTTCTGGATGTTTCATTTCCTTCTCTCAAAAACTATCATCATCTATGCAAGTGAAAATAACACATTATCACTGTAATGGATAAGTCCTCTTCTGCTCTATGTTTTTCTTATTGTCAACAAATTCCATGAAAAATCCAAAATCAATGATGAATTGATCCTATCAACAAGTATTGTTTGTATTGTTGAGAGGCCGGTGAACCACATCAGTGAGGCAGTGATACGTTCATTCATTACCCTCAGCATGGACCCTCCTGATTATTTAGAATCAGTCCCACATACACTGCCCTGCACGTGGACACTGTCCCTGCTGCCGAAAAAACCCACTAACCGCACATAATAGACTTAAACAACATAACTGTTTATACCTGTTTAGGTAACGTTTGCTAAAAATGAGAGCTCACATATGTTTTGGGAAATTTTTCAGCCTTTTAGAAAATGAAAGTATATATTTGTGACGTGTTTTTAAAAACTTCAGTAGGAACGTTCGGTGCCAGGCAGAGGAGGGAGGTCAGAGAGACACATTGTTGATTTTGGTCTTTTCATGGGATTTGTTGACATTAAAGTATCAAAGCTAAATTATTTTAATACCAAAACATAAAACCTAAATTTTAAGTACCAAAACCTCCCAGTGAATGTCTGGTCAGATTTGTAATCTTGTTTAATTTATGTATTGATCACATAGTTCCTGATTTAAATCACAGTTTTTGCAAGTTTGAGAGTATTTTTTATTGAAGCCAAGTTCTTGCGGCTGCTTGAGTTTAAGCAACATTTAAAATCGGAGACTTCTGGCTTGGAACCAAAGCTCATGTGTGATATCATCAATAGATGCTCATTGGTTTATTCCCCAGTTCCGGTGAGTGCATCCATCTGAGTGTTTCCTGTTGCTACTGGCTGCCCGTCACGTGTAGCTGGGCTTAATTGGAACCTCAATGAGCCTCCGGTTCCTGGCGCACAAACCACGTCTCTGTGCTCACATCAGACAGAGCCAGCGTTCTCCTCACACATATTTGGACGTGTTGACGAGGCATTTGCATCACATGGTGAAGTTGTCAGAGCTCACAAACCAGGGGTGGGAGGTGGAAGAGAACGAGAGGCTGTTAACAAGCAGCTCAGGAATTTTGATGGTGGCCAGATTAGGGATGTAGATTAGAGGGCTGGAATTAAGTTGCAGAGGCAGGATGCTCGAACATCCGGAATATGTTGCGATGGCAGAAAGAAGTTCCAAATCCATGAGCACCACTTTCATTATTGTTCTTTCTGTTTTGTTTTGGATAGAGTTGTTGTTGTGAGGTGTCAGTAAGTACCCAGCAGAGCTGCATGGCGTGGAGTGGTGGACTGTATCATTTGTGTGTGTAATTTGTTTGTGCCTGTCTGTTACCTCGCTGGTGCCGGAGGAGTAGACTCCTGCTTGTTCACCCCGTTTAACACCAGGTGCTGGATTAAAGTAGACGTGATGAAAAAATACGTGTGGGGAAAAATCTGTCCACACAAAGCGTTCAATCTCCATCAGGCAGTAACACTGTCGCTGCACTAATGTATTGGGAGCTTGACTTGCTGATGACTGGCTGTCGATGCATGGCACTGGACTGTGTGTGAACAGCAGCTTGAGCCACACCTTTTTATGAAAGCCCACTGTGCTGCTGAAAAGTGCCCTTACTGTAGCTAATTAACAGAGCTTAGTCAAGAGCAGCATAGGTATTTCCCTGCAGTATTCAAAGTATGCTCTTAAGTTACAAGCACATGACAGTTCTGTACTTTACATGTAGTTTGCCTATAAAAGATAAGACTGTAGCTCTGGGCCCAAAGGGAAAAGCAGATACAAGCTCTTCAGGATCCAGTATTGAGTGTTTTTGTTCTCCCATATGCAAACTTAAAAAGATTATTTATATTAACTGAGCTCAGGAAGATGTGATGTGATATGAAAAATTAATGGAAATGCACCTGGGAGTGATCTGTGTGACCGGTGTATTTTTAGCACCATGCAGCTGAAGGGGTTTGGTTACAGAATGAAATATATGGAGTAAAATTGTGATGTTGCAGCACATCTGGCTGATTCTTGGCATGATGGCGTTTTACTGTGTCGACCACCACTAATTAACGTAATGGACTGTTAGTTGCAGTCTACCACACTACTTGTACTGACTGCATGGGTTTGGTTGGTGCATGTTTCTGTATGAAAGGCTGATGTTCCCTCTCTTCCACTCCACAGGTCCCTCTTCAGCTTATAGAGAGCGTGGAGTGTCGGGATATGTTCCAGCTCCACGTGACCTGTAAGGACTGCAAAGTCGTTAGGTATGTCCTGCACACTAAAGCCACTCCAGCTGTTTCCTCCTGTTTGTTAAAGGTGTAGAAAAGTTGGGATCTGCAGTGTCTCACCTGGTACAGTGCATACCATTTAGGCTCAGTCCTCACCATAATGGCCTGGGTTTGAATCCCACTCAGACCCTTGGTAATAAAGCCAAAAAATAACATTATAAACCGGTGTAGAAAACTTGATTTAGAATAGTTTCTCTTCCATATCTAGTTGTCAGAAAATGTGATCTTCTGTTTAAAGCATTTGAAGTAGAGATAACAATCATAATCAAAAATTGCCAGTCTCACAGAAGTCCAGATGCCAGGTTTAAGGTTGCTATGGCAACATTTAAATGTGGTAGCAGAGAGAGAGAAGACAACGATGCAGATAAGCTAATATATTTGTGCCGCACACAATTCATATTTTTTGTCGCTTGGAGCTAGCTTTGTAGAAGTTGACCATTGAAGGAATCAGTCAAATGTAACACGAGAGGAGGCCTGATGTAATGCCTGTTGTTAGACTTTCTGTAGAGACCCAACACCAAAATTGGTAAGGTAAGGAAATATGTGCTTTCCACAAACAAAGGACAAGTATTTGCTTGATTCTGAAGTATCTGTGTTGCAGATATCAGTATCGAAATGCTTCTCTGAGAACCACCCCTGTGCTCTGATAATATTCTGTCACCTGATGAAGGTGTAACATTGCCTTTTTCCTTGTTGCGTTTCCAGGTGTCAGTTCTCCACCTTTGAGCAGTGTCAGGAATGGCTGAAACGCCTGAACGTGGTGGTTCGCCCTCCCTCTCGCCTGGAGGACCTCTTTTCCTTCGCCTTCCACGCCTGGTGCATGGAAGTGTACGCCGGCGAGAAGGAGCAGCATGGCGAGCTGTGCAGACCAGGTACCCTGTTATCTCCTACATGTCCTCGCATAGCCCCAACAAAAAAACCTCCCCTCTGCTCTGGTCTTATCAGACATCTCTGCTCTCTCTCCAGGCGAACATGTGACCTCCTGGTTTAAGAATGAGGTGGAGAGGATGGGCTTTGACACTCAAAACGCCTGGAGGATATCTGACATCAACAGCAAGTTCAGGTAATAGCAGCTCTCATTCAGGAGACATAATCTGCTGCTGTGCTGATTTCCGTCACTCTCAGTTAGAAGATAGATCTGTCCTTAGCTTTCATTGGCGTACATCGTGTGTGTGTGTGTGTGTGTGTGTGTGTGTGTGTGTGTGTGTGTGTGTGTGTGTGTGTGTGTGTGGGGGGGGGGGGGGGGGGGGGGGTGTTATTGTACGCCACTGGTGCTGCGCCCTGGGCAGATAAGGGTCCAGCCCAGGATTAGGTGTCTGTAGACAGAGACTTTTGTTGAGCCATTGCAGCCCCTTGGTGCTGCCTCCCTCCCTCCCTCCCGCTCTCTCTCTCTCTCTCTCTCTCTCTCTCTCTCTCCTTGTTTAGCCGTTGCTCTCTCTCCCTTTCTGCTCTGCCAGACTGTGCCCCAGCTATCCTCAGCAGCTCCTGGTGCCAGCCTGGATCACTGACAAGGAGTTGGAAAACGTGGCAGCCTTCCGCTCCTGGAAGAGGTTTCCTGCAGTGGTTTATAGGTTGGTTTATGTTTGTTTCTCCCTGAGCTCTTCAAACCAGAAAGTTAACTTCCTCATGTGCTGATTGGCCTTTGTGTTTTTTGAAGGAATGAAACCATCTTCTTTTCAGCTCTATGTCAATGCCACGTTGAGTTTACTTAGGCCAGCAAAACATGGCTTCAGTGAATTGTAGTTATTGTATGTTTAATGAACAGTGCTCAAGAGCCTTTGATCTTTTGTTTTTGGAAAACTACACCAACCAGAAATCTTAACTTTGTGTGTTACAGCACCTGAAAAGAATAAAGCCAGTGGTTCCCGACCTGGTTGTGTTATGAAAAGGAAAGAAGGTCGCCTGCTGAACCAAAGAGTCATATGAAATGATTAGTTCAGTAATTAATTAGTTGATTGACAATTTCATTTATCAGCAACATTATTTCTTTGATATTTTTTTTAAATCAAAAAAGGAAAAAACTCACAGGCTCCAGCTTCTAAAGTTAGAATATTTGTATATGACGTTTAACTAAATACTGTTGGTTGGACAGACCTGCAGTTACAAGAGGTGAAGTTGCTTTAGGGCATTTTTCAGTATTCTTTGATATTTCATACACTAAACCTTTGATTGATTGATCAGAAAAGAAAATGTTAGATTAAATGATAATGGAAATAATTATTATTTGCAGCCCTGTTCATTTTCTTTTAATCATCCAAAAAGTCAACAAATAAAACATAATGTTGTGCAGGAGAAATGCAAAACAGATAGATGCTAAATGCTCTTAACTAGGAGATAACCCATAACTCAGATTGACTGTCTGTGTATTTGTGCTCTGGCTAACCCCTCACACAGACACCAGAGCACGGGGGCTGTGATCGCCCGCTGCGGTCAGCCAGAGGTCAGCTGGTGGGGCTGGAGGAACGCTGATGATGAGCACCTGGTCCAGTCCATCGCCAAGGCCTGTGCCGTGGACAGCAGCTCCCGCAAACACCTCCCCAACGGTACCTACACCAACGGCTCAGACCTGCCTGATACTGACTTCGGTAAGAGCCTCTCTCACTGACATACTGTATAAATCGCACACAAACACACTCCCTCACAGCTGAGCACACACCTACCACCACACACAGACGTGGATCTGCAGCTGACACTGTTGCGCAATCCGATGTGTCAGGGCTTGTCTCAAGCAGCAGGTTTACACACAGATCACAGTAACTTCTTATGTCAAACACATTCTGTTGATGTTACATATTTCTGTCTTTTTTGACTTTTTTGAAACCCTTCAGCCCTCGTTTCATGCAGCATGAATTGCACTGGGTTGTAACTTTGCTGTGTTTTGTGTCTTTGTCAGAGTCCTCCATGTCCAACAGCTCAGAAGTGGAAACGTTGGTCATCCAGCCCCATAAGTTACTTATCCTGGATGCCAGGTCCTACGCTGCTGCCGTAGCGAACAGAGCCAAGGGGGGAGGCTGTGAATGTCCAGGTAGGTCCTCTCAGCTCAGGCCCTTATTACAGGCAGACTTAGGTCAATGTGTGCTGTGGATTCAGTATCTCGGTTAACCACAAATGCGATTGTTCTCTGCGCTAAAATCAAAAACCACTAGCTTTTGTCTTCTCATTTTTGTCTCATTTGTTTTCCTCATGTTCCAGAGTACTACCCCAACTGTGAGGTGGTGTTTATGGGCATGGCCAACATCCACTCCATCCGCAAGAGTTTCCAGTCTCTGCGTTTCCTCTGCACTCAGATGCCTGATCCAGCCAAGTATGTTTTTTTTTTTGTTTTTTTTTCTGCCTCCAGCAGTGCCTCCAGCTTCCCCTAGTCACGACTCAGCTCACAGCTCTGCAGGCTAAAACTATTAAACCCTGAGCCCTCAAGCTTTGCTGTAGTAACTGTAGGTAACTAGTAATCACAGCTGTGTTTTGGCCCTGGTCATACATCTGTGCCTGATTTAGAAAGCCTGGCCAAACCCCAAGTGGAGGATCTCTTTCCATCTGCACTCCCAGCCTCGGTGCCACAATGATGTGTAATTAAATCACGCTGGCTTAAGAGCCTGTTGTTGAAAGTGGTTAGAAGACCAGATCAGAAAACAAAAACAGGCTCAGAAAGAAGTCCTCCCAACAATGCATCCAGGCTGTAATAGGGTCACACAGTTCATGTCTATGTGCTGTCATATTCGTCAGCTTTGAAGGGCCTTGTGCACGAACTTTCTGATGTTTATGCAAAACACAGCGGGCTATGCCGATTTCTCTCTGCTAATTGTCAAACATTTCACCACAGTGCCACTGTACTGAGCAAGACCAGCTGCTGAGCTTGACGTGTTATAAACATATAAAATGAGTATAAACTGTCACAAGCCTCCAATCATTCTGTCACAGACTCTTCATGTTTATAGTCAAGACAAACACACCAATAGAGCTCAGAATATTATCCTAGATAAGATAAGAGAAGTCAAACATTTACTCATAATTGAAGTAGGTCACGTCGCTCTCTGGTCATCCATGTAATGTGTTGAAATATTCAGTGACTTTTATCCAACCAGGCCATTTAGGCTGGAATCATCAGCTGTGATTTTGGGCACCTGACAAATGCAGGTCTTATATTTGCTCTACGTTTAGCTCTTTTCTTAGAATCTCCACCAAAATTAAGAAAAAGCTCTCTCTATCTCTCAAGCTGCTAAATTCCCCAATGAAGAATATTAAAAAAGTAGAAAGACACAGAACAACATTGACGTCACAGTTGAGCTCGTAGCTATACAAAGCTGTGCAGAAGTTGTTGACGGATGTTAAAGGGCTTTAAATCCTGTGGTATGTGGCATCGGATCATGCTTTGTACTTGTCCTTATGAAACACGTGTGGCATCACTTAGTATCTGAGGCGTGCAACCTGGTCTGATGTTTCTGTTTTTGCTCTGTTGCTGTCTGTGTGCCGGCAGCTGGCTCTCTGCACTGGAGAGCACCAAGTGGCTGCAGCACCTGTCCCTGCTGCTGAAGGCGGCGCTGCTTGTGGTCAACGCCGTGGATCGAGACCACAGGCCCGTCCTGGTGCACTGCTCCGACGGCTGGGACCGCACACCTCAGATCGTTGCGTTGTCCAAACTGCTGCTGGACCCGTACTACCGCACTATTGAGGTACAGATGAAGACTCTTTGATCTTTAGTTCCGTCCTCCGGCCCTTTGTAACATTTGGTCATTTAACAGGATCACATTTAATTTGTTAACTTTAAGGGGACATTTGTTTTTTACTTTTTTTAAAAACTGCACATGAGTATGACTGGCCTGATATTGTGAAGCAACATTTTATTGAACCTAAGATCTTGTGACGTCTTTGTGCAGGGCTTCCAGGTTTTGGTGGAGACGGAGTGGCTGGACTTTGGCCATAAGTTTGCTGACCGCTGCGGCCACGGAGAAAACTCTGATGATCTGAACGAGCGCTGCCCTGTCTTCCTGCAGTGGCTGGACTGTGTTCACCAGCTGCAGAGGCAGTTTCCCTGCTCCTTTGAGTTTAATGAGGCCTTTCTGGTGCGTACCAGTGGCAGAAATCAAACACTACAACTGTAATGTCTTCTTAGATCATGAGATTAGACACTGCAGAATGTTTTCATCTACGTGGAAGGAAATGGCATGCCTCTGATTCAAGTGTGTTCACATTCAGTTTCCGATTGTGAGACACTGATATGCATTTACAGTCTGGGTGTGTTGATGAGTCATGTGTTGAACTCTCGTCATCTCTGCTCTCATTATCATATCTAAGGTGTTTGTACAAGCCTGTACATGTCAGCTTGTGTGTGTCTGCAGGTGAAACTGGTGCAGCACACCTACTCCTGTCTGTTCGGCACCTTCCTGTGTAACAGCGGCAAGGAGAGGGAGGACCGGCACGTTCAGGAGAGGACATGCTCAGTGTGGTCGCTGCTGAGACCGGCCAACCGCACACTGAGGAACATGCTGTACTCCTCACACTCCGAGACCGTACGTCCGCTGTTTCTGAAGCATGTTAAAAAAAAGTTTTCTACAAACAACAAAGCGGATTGAAGCAAGACAAAGAAGAAAATGTGTCAGTGGAATTAATTAAAAACAAAGTCTAGCCTGCTTAGGCCTGGGTTTCCAAATTCTTCAGGTCCAGACAGTGAAGTCTTCAGATGAATTAGATGAAACCCAGAGCTTTGTATTTCATAATGTCTTCTTAGATTTATTGTTAATTGTTGTGGTCTTAAACTTGATTTAGGAGTTTTTACCACCCTTCTTAGAATTGCATTTTGTGGTTTCGTGTTTGCATTTCTCTGTGTGGGTGTCATGGCCATAACTTCTTGATTTACCATGAGTGGAAATCATACTCCCAGAATAGCATTCACATATTCTTATCAATTCTGTTTATTCAAATATTCACTTAGCCGGTTCCTTTGTTTCATTTTTCTTCCTGTGTTCAACCTTTAAAGATTTTTCTCCAGAGCATTTTGCTATTATTTGTCTCCTGATGACGTCCTGAGTTAAATGTGCAGCTGTTGTTGCAGGTTCTCCATCCAGTGTGTCATGTGCGCAACCTGATGTTGTGGACGGCGGTCTACCTGCCCAGCTCCTCCCCCACCACCCCTTCCGATGACTCCTGCGCCCCTTACCCTGTGCCCGGTGCCAACCCGGAGGATGCACCACTGGGCAGGTGAGCCTGGCGCGCTGGCACCAAGCCCCCCCTCTCTTCCTCCTTCATGTAAGAAACACAGGGCGAGGACTCCCACAGCTGGAGAGGCTCGGCTTTTCAACTCGTCTGCTTTGATACTTTGCTCTGCTCGAGCCCTCGCAGTCACAGATGCTGTTTTATGCTCTGCTTATCTCGTGTCTCATGACAGTAACACCATGATGGAAGAGCAACAGGAAGTTGTTTCATTGTGATGTTGACATACTTTGACAGCCAGCTCTGAGTTAAAGAGACCAAGTCTGATTGCTTCTCTCTCATTATGTTTGTGCTGTGTTTTCTTGTTTTGGTGAGGTGAATGTGATTGCTTTGTTAGCCATACATTTTCTAATGATTATGTTGCAGTTTCAGATTGGCTCATAGAGTGTCAAACACTTTGTTATATGATGAAATGCTGTTTCTGTGCATAATTCTTATCTCATTTCCTTCAGATGCACGAAGACTCGCTCCTTTGACAACCTACCCAGTGCATGTGAGCTGGGAAGCTCCCTGGCTCCTAACCGCCGCTCCAGTGACCCGAGCCTCAATGAGAAGTGGCAGGACCACCGGCGCTCTCTGGAGCTCAACATGGCAGTGGGGCCAGAGGGAGGGGGGAATCAGGATCAGGAGGTTCGGCCAAACGGAGTGGGGCCCTACCCAGACGGAGTGGACTCTGAGCTGGACGACAGCCCGCAGCCGCGCAGCTCACACGCTGAGCTCGGACAGGGAGACACTGTGAGCCCAGCAGCAGCAGGAGAGGACGCAGAGGAGGCGGAGCTCTCTGTGGCAGTGGGCGTGGCTGAGGGCCAAATGGAGAACATTCTACAGGAAGCCACAAAGGAGGAGGCGGCCGATCAGAGAGAGGGAGGTGCTGCTGTCACTCATGTTGTTGACACTGTTGACACAGAGGAGGAGAAAAAAGCAAAAGATGAGGACGAGGACGAGCGTGCAAATGTCAACGGGACTGAGATGCAGAGAGAAGCATTTGCAAATGGTCACCTTCCAGAAAATGGTGTAATGGAGACAGAGGAGGAGGATGAGTCTCCACCTCTGCCCACACAGAAGGCAGAAGAGCTGGATGAACAGGCAGCTGAGGTGACTCAGGCACCAGAGGATCTGGTGAAACAGGATGTTGAAAACTCTTCTGTAGAGGAGGTTGTGCATGGACCCAGTGACTCCGGCTCAGGTGAGCCAGAGCAGCCTGCAGCCCATAGAACTATAACTAATGGCTTTGTGGACAGGTCTCCTGAAGAGCCAGATGTGGAGGAAGAGACCTGCCCTGACTCGGTATCTGACAGTGGTGTCTCTGAGCCAGTGGAGCAGGTGGATAAGAGGGCCTCCCTGATGGAAAGCTCAACAGAGACTTTAACTGAAGAGGCCTGTGGCAGGTTGGAGCTCCCAGCACAGCCGCCTGTTAGTCTGAGCCGTGCGCCCTGCAGTGACGGCAGGAAACAGCCGCCCTGCTCCAGGAAAGAGAAGGGGCTGGAGGCAGGCGAGCACGGCCTTATCAGAACTTTAAATGGGGGCACCAAGCGAGCCCCTGTCAGTGCCTTTCAGTCTGTGAGTGCTGACCTCAACAGGGATGGGATTTGTAACGGCGACAGCTCTGACGGGGAGCCCTGCGGGGGTCCTCACTGGACCAAAGGGAATGGGGAGCGGGCCCCTCTGAGTCGACAAATGTCCCTAGCTAGCTGTAACTCCCTGATCCTCCATCCGCGGGGCAGTTGCTCCCAGCACCGCTGGTGCCACGCCCTGCTGGGCCGGGCCGCCATTAGCCCAGAGCAGCCGTCACGCAGTCACCTTGACGATGACGGACTGACGCTGCATACTGACGCCATCCAGCAGAGGCTAAGGCAGATCGAGGCGGGGCACCAGATGGAAGTGGAGACTCTGAAGAAGCAGGTGCAGGAGCTGTGGAGTCGCCTGGAGAATCAGCAGCACATCAGCTCTCACAGGATCAACGGAGACATGGGAGACGAAGTGGTAAGACACTGACACGTTGACCAGGTTTACCACCTGGACATTAAGTTTGAGTTGTAACTGCAGCCAGATAGGTTCCTTCAAATCTGCCGATTCTCTGTCTCCCCCCACGCAGACCTCAATGACAGACTCGGAGTACAACCTGGACCCAAACTGTTTGTCGCGCTGCAGCACAGAGCTCTTCTCGGAGGCCAGCTGGGAGCAGGTGGACAAGCAGGACACTGAGGTGAGCAGCTGGACTGACCTCAGGATATTTATTAGGGAGGGAAGGAGCAAAGATCTCAAAGAGATAGTTGTGTTTGTTCAGAGAGCTTGGATTTATGGAGCTCAGATCTCTTGTCAGCTGTGAGCTGACATTGCTCTGTACATTACAGGTCACTCGCTGGTACCCTGACCATTTGGCAGCCCAGTGTTACGGCTGTGAGAGCAGGTTCTGGCTCGCCACCAGGAAGCATCACTGCAGGTAAAGACTGAGGACTGTCAAGCTGCAGAAGCTCAAACCTTCAGTCACTCACTGTCAGCAGCCACTGCTCTCTGTCCTGCAGAGTTCAAACTCGCTCCTCTCATGTTCAGAACTGGTTCCTTGTATTCAGATACATCAAGACCTCGTCTAGATTCAGCAGCAGCAGATTTCAGTTCACACCAGAATCAGAATGACTCTTGAATTCTTCTCAAGTAACTTTTTATGATGGGTTTTAATGAAAGTCAGGCCGTTGACTAATTTAGGTTTCCAGCAGGGAGTTGCTCATTATTATTGATACACATATGCTGGTATGTTTCTTACTAGCATTGAGTTTTTGTCCAGCCTGCTCTGTTCTACAGATGTGAATACAAACTTCTCTGACCTCAAGCAAACATGGTTACTACAATCTAATCTCTTTAATGTTTTTGCACTATGATCAGGTCACAAAGACACTTTTTAGTGTTAAGTGTGAACAGGGCCTGGCTGTTCTGTCATTAGAGGAGCACTCCTTTGATTTAGAATAGCATTTGCACAAAGTTGTGGGACATGTGAGAGACAAACTTTAAAAAATGATCCCTATCACTGCAGCAGAGGCTCAGATACCCCTGACTTTGAGGCCCTCATAGAGAAACACCAGTTCCAACCTTTCCCATAATGCAGCTTGATAGCATCTCTTTTTTAAACCGTCCCTGCCTGGTAAACACCCAGAGCTTTCAAAGTCAACATCTGCAGTGTGTAACTTCAGTTTTCTGAGATGCTCCTTTAATTTAAAGCCTGTCATGGTGACAGGTTGTTGGATTGGTCTATCTACTTTAGTGTTTGTTTGTCGAAGCTTCTGTCCTACAAGACAGTTTCAGCAGTAAAGCACTACAGCCCACAACTGTGGCGATCTTAGATTTTCTACGTTTTTTTGTTTTTGTTAAACTTTGTGAAGCTGACACACATCTTCAGCAGGAAGTGTGTTTTAGTGTGTTTTAAGTTTTCTCCACTGTTCAGACAGTTCTTATCCATTGTCTGCCCCTCTCCTCCTCTACAGTGGCAGGGAGCCTGTCCAGGAGGTCTGGTGAGATCCGGCTTCCCTGTCCCCCCACCACCCCACCCTCCACCCTCCACCCTCCACCCTTTTTACCGGACATTGCTGCACCTTCCTCGTTCTAATCCTTACACACACACCCCACCCCCACCCTCCCTCCCTGTCTCTCCTCACTTGCTGCATCTGGTTTCCCCCCCATTGTGTTTTAGTTGTCAGCAAATTCTCAGGGAAATCTCTCTTCATTACTGCGATGTATTGACTTGAGTGTGCGTCCTGCAGCGCCAGTGTGTTTTCATTCAGTGATTTTTAATTGGCTGTGACCGTGAGCACGCTGCTGTCAGTGGTTCAGCTGTGTTCGGTCGAGGGCTGATTCTTATTTTTCCTGAAAAGTTTAAATCTAAAAAAAAAAAAAAGACTTCCTCAACCTCAACCCTCCTCCTGCCATAGCACCACATCAGCACCCCTCCCTCCCACCACCCTCAACACACAACCTGGCAGCATGCTGCCCCAAACCAGCCCCCTGCATCTCACCTCCCAGCAGCACAGCATGGTCCTGAAGGCCATGCAGTCCACCTGGTGGTGTAAGTGGCTGCAGACAAAATTAGATGAGGTTTTTTTTCTGCTCAGGGTGAGTACAGGCAGGCAGAAGGGACCACTGTGTGTGTAAGTGTGTGAGCATGGCCTTACATCTGAATCTGAGCATGGGTATCTGAAGCCTCCAGTGTGACCTGCCTTCCTGTCCAGTGATGGTAACCTGTGTTTTTAATGGGCTGAATAATCAAGTTATCACTGCTGAGTAGATGAGCACCTCTGCTAACCCGGCATGTAGTGAAACATCACAGCAAAGTGGAACTGTGAGCAGGAGCGGTGTGCAAAGTGGAGGTCTTCACGGGTCCAACATTCTGGACCTGCTCTGAAATGGAGCGTGGAAAACCCAGCCGAACCTGATGTGCATGAATGAATATTTATAAAAGAGAGACGAGATCAGAGGGAGACCCGAACAGAAAGAGAAGACAAACACCGACAGCAGCGTGATGCAATTTCATCATTTAACAAGCAGTGGTGGAAAACATGTTCATGTTCAAAGAAGAATTTATATAAATAATTCAATGTCATAATATCAACCTCCTGCACCAACAATAAGACAAAAGACTGTTCTCATGTAGTCAATATCAAATTCCAGTTCCGGTTCCCTCGTTAGAACAACGCTCTGGTGAACTGTGAAGTTCACAGTTCTCGTCTTCCCTCTCGCCTCAAAACACTGTTTTCTCCCTCCGTAACGTACCACGTGATCAGAGCTGACATTGTGGAACCGTGAAGACCTCCAGTGCAAAGCTCAGGATGAAGCACTCAGCACTTTGAGTTTCAGACCTGCTTTACTCCTCTTGTATCATGTGTCCCCGGTGATCAGATTGTAATCAGACACAGCAAACACAAGGTGAAAGAAACAACTTCTGTAAGTTTGTTTGCTCACAGCAGACACATTTTCATATCAGGGTCCTGTTCTTCAGATGTGAGCTCACTAATCCAGACTAACACAGTCCTTTAATTCTCATCCTGCTCACTTGGTTCTTCAAACACAGAGATTTGTTTTCTTAATCTTTTTATGAAATTATGTACAATAACTGTGAGCTCTTATTTTGAAGCAAAGCTAGCATGATTAGTGCTGATCGTATGATTTTGCTACAGACAAGAACATTTCTAATGTAGCTGCAGAGAAGTTGCTTAAAGCCAAGGCCCCCCCCCCCTCGAAAAAAGATATTCTAAATACATTGACTGTTGATGAAACTGTATGAGCCCAGTAATCAGTATTACTTAATTACACACTCCACTCTGATAGGCTGCACTGGTATCAGCACTGATTCTGATCATATTAAGCAGATCACACACCAGCGATGACGTGACCAATCCTCATTTAATAGTGTCTTTGTCACAGTCATTGAATTAATTATTTCTGCTATCAGTTACATTGAGTCACAGTGGGCCACCAACTCTGTTTTTAGTCTCTGGCCTCATGTTATTTACATGAAAATTCTTCATAATTCAGATTATTATGATTTCATGCAGTGGGGCAACATATCTCGTGTTTGGGAAAACCAGAGCAGTGGCTCAGATCAGTTCTCAGTATCAGCTGTTTACACGTTTTTACGTGTGATGCAGCATTTAATTAGAATGTTTATTTTAGTGTTTAAATGACAAGTTTCCATCAGAATGTCATAATTAACTTTCTGATATATTGTTCCATAAATCTAATAACAGTCAGACACTTATAGTTGGATATTGTTCCTCTGGTCTCTGTATCCTTGACTATATTTGGATCGGTTCTTATTTTAAGTAAACCTTTTTTTGTAATTTTATAACCCATTTTATCATGTTGAGGTGTTGCTATGATATTTACACCAAAAGCAGAATTGACATGTTCTCATCTAAAATCAATTAAATTTAATTGGAAAGTCTTAAAGACAAACTTTAATCTCACTTTGAAGAACTCTCAGATCCAGACTTGTGTCAAACCATCAACAACCAAATCAAGATAACTCGGTTTTCCACATGTGAAGAACAGGCCTTGGTTTGAATATGATGGAGGTGAGTCTCATGTAAACCTGATCTAAAAAGGAGGCGCATGGTAACTGTGGGTGTAAAGAGGCTCTGTCTGGGAGTCCAGCAGTGACCGCTCTGTGTCCCCCTGCAGGAACTGCGGTAATGTGTTCTGCGCCAGCTGCTGTGACCAGAAGATCCCAGTGCCAAGCCAGCAGCTGTTTGAGCCCAGCCGCGTCTGTAAGACCTGCTACAGCAGCCTCCGGCTCACCTCGGTCCCCCTTGACCTGGAGCTGGAGAAACCCATCACAGCCAGCTCCAACTGAGGCTCAGAGGACCGGGACAGGAGAGCGAGTCGGGCTGAGCTGCCAGCCGCTGACACAGGCCCACTGCTGAAGAAGAGCACAGGAGCTACACAGAATGTCCCATGTACTTTGTGTGTGTGTGGCAGATATGGAATTTAATGTGTATATACAGAGGATGGCGTGGTGGCGGAGCTGAATGACGTGTTTGCAAGATGCCGAGCGCTCTGAACAGTGGGTGTGCACAGGGGTTGGTGGTGTGCGAGAGTGTGTGTGTGTGAGAAGAAATTGCACATTCGCCACACAGAGGGTCTGTGGCAGTGATGGGACTGCACTCCGAAGCCAGAGGAGTGAGGATGGACATCCTGGTGCCTTGGACCAGGCAGGCAGAGAAGGTCGTCTCACTGTGTCGCTGAAGTAGATTCAGTGGCTTGGTCCATTGAATCTGCTTCCCCCGCTCATCCACGCTTCTCATCAGACTTCTACACCATCGTGGACTTCTTCTTCTCTCTAGAGGCTGTGAGGTCAGAGGTGATGTGGAAGATCTCCGGGCAGCCGCGAGATAGTCCCTCAGCATCAGAAATGTCTGGATAGTGATGTTCACAAATGTTGTTTAGGGAGAAGCTTAAAGGGTCAGTTCACCCAAACTACCAAAAACACATTTCCTCACTCCCCTCTTGAATCTAACCTGTATCTACAGTATATTTGTGGAGGTGAAATGAATTAGGCCTGAAAATATTATTTTCTTTATCGATTAACCAGCAAATCATTTTTTCAAAAAGTCAATGCTTCACTTTTTCTGTAAAATGTCAGAAAATAGTGAAATGTATCCATTAAGTTGTCTCAGAGCCCAATATTACATATTTAAATTGTTTGTTGTTTGTCTAATCAAATGTCCAAAATTCTAAGTTTAGTTTAATAACATATGACACAAAATAGCAGCATTTCTTTTTACATCTGACAAGCTGGAATAAGACAGTTTGTCATTTAAAAAAAAAAAAGATTATTGGATAATTTTGTGAAAGTTTATCATTCAATTATTATATAACAAATTATTGTTTGTGGGGCTCACAGCACTTAACGTGCGTTTACAGTGGTACCCCAGTGATCTAATATTACTCTTCAGTTTGAGATTGTTGAAAGACAGGCCGACATGTCCTGACCTCCAACATGCTGAATCCTACATTTCCCATAATGCAATTCCAAAGTGTTTTAATAATAATAATATGCCGTCTGCCAGGTAACCACCCACATCTTTCAAACTAAACACTGGCGTTCTGGTTTGTGTTAGTGGTTTCAACATCTGAGGAGCGGTAACCCTAATGACATCACTGTGACATCATCAGGGTAATTTGTTCAGACTTGACAAAAGCCGAAAATTATATAGTAGTAGTACTCCTCGTGATGAGTAAACTGACCTTCAGGTGTGAAATTGGTGTTTTCCCATAAAGGGTTAAAAACGGCGTCATTTATTCCCCTTCATTCGAGGTAATTTAATGTATTGGGTGAACTGACCCTTTAACGCACTGTGGGCTGAATCTCAACATATTTGCTTGCTTTTGCTTTGGTGAGTTTTTATCAGCTCTTCACACAGGATTGCTCAGACGTGTGTATATACAGGATATACAGCTTGACATGTAAATACAAAACAGAAAAAAAGAATTTTGCTGTTTGGAGTTTGTGTTTTTCAGTGTTGAGATTCAGCCCACAGTGCAGACGAGGAAGGACGAGGGTTGTGATCATTAACAAAAATGCTGTTAGGATATTCAAATAGTTTTTCTTTCTTCTTTTGAATACTGATCTCAACCACAGTGAGGAGAGTAAATGATTATGATTGTTACTATTCAGCCATGTGAGTCTTACAACAGGACGTGTTATTGATCTGTAGAAAAGGCTTTAGAACATCTGACCCTTTAACAGCTGACGGCCGCTCAGCTCTTCCACCCTGACTGACTGTTATTACTCGTCCGCTGGGAGCGTAAACTGATGTGTTGTGGCGTTGTCGGTTTGTGTCAGACAGCAGACAAGCTGCAGGTTGTTTGTGCTCGACACAGACTGACTGACTGTGTCATCTCTCCTGTTAGCCATACCTTCATGCCCTTCACTCACAACAGCCCCCCTTTTCATTCTTTTTACCCAGCAGGCACTGGGAGCTGGACTTCTCCTCACCTCTCAATCGTGTGGTGGAAATCAGAAGTGAAGGTGTGAATTTGACACATTTAAATTTCCATGTTCAAATTCCTAAGACGAATTGTTTTCTTTTTTTAATTATTAATATTATTATTTTGGAGGCAGCGGTGAACCGTGACCTCACTTGTGATTTCTGCTCTGATTGGTTGAAACGTGGAGGAGAGCAGCAGCAGCAGAAAGGGCTCTTGGCGTTTTCCTAAAAGTCTGTAACTCCACAGTCTGTGAGAAGCTTCACTGAGACGCCCTCCCTGCCTAACACACACACTCAATGACCTTGCACACACGCTAACACACACGCACACATACACATTTTTTTGTAAAATAAATGAATAAAATAATATATTCAGATACCTATATAGCATTTAAGAAAAATGTATAGAATCCTTGAATAGTGGCTCACTTAATTAGTCACCAAAAAGTTTTTTTTTTTATTTCTTTTTTTTCTTATGTTGTCAATTGCATAAAAATACCTATATTTTGCAGCCTGTTGAAGATGACAGGTGTGTTTTTTTAAATAGAGAAGCAGGGTGTCCTGTTTTGATGCTGCAGTGGTTTTCCCTTTTAAATGCGATCATTACTTTGATTTTATTTATTAAGGTTTTGTTGTTGAATTGCTGTTTTAAGATCCAGACAATTCAAATTGCCACAGGATAATCAGTGTTTATGAGACGAGGAGTGGAAGATGGTTCTGATCTGTGGCTACGATGACCCTCGTCATTTCTGTTTTCTATCAGCCAATCACAGCGTGAAATGTGGATGAAATGATTTCCCAATCCACTTAGAAGCAATGTATGCAGGGGGGAGGGGGATGGGGTGTGAAGTCAGAGGTGTCATCGAGCATCATGTGACCTCTGACAATCACATGTCAAAATAAAATAACGAGTGTGTCTTTAGTCAATGAGACGTCTATGCACTGAGAGAACCGTGGTCCAAAACAAGCAGCCTGAACCCAAAATAAAAGCCCCTGACTCTCACACACAACAACAGAATTAGTTCATTCTAACTCATCAAACAAACAACAAACAAACAAACACTACCTCTACTTTGTACACACACTCGTTCATGCACACACACACACACGCACACACACAGACACACATTCACACTGAGCTTGTAATCGCTGAGTGACTTATTTTCCAGATTTATGTCATCAAAAAGGGCCTTTTGTTGTTATTATTGAAATTCTGTGTTTTGTTTTGTTTTTCCCGTTAGTCAGCTGGAGCGTTAAAGGTACAGCACACCACCACAGACTGTCATTTTAATGATGATGATCTTGTTGAGACTGCCAATCTTTTTATGCCTCATCATCCAGTTTGTCCTGTCGGCAGAGGAGCCTGACTGCTTCTTTAGCAGTCGGCCAGAAAGTCACACGATAACAAAGTTTTGACTGTCAGATGAAATGCATTAATATAACTGTGATCATCAGCTAAACTATTTAACCACACCGGCGCTGTATGTGTCCCTGACATCTCTGTTTGGATTTCAATGTGGTGGTAACATGATGGAAGTGTGCAGTGGGTGGTCAGAGCAACAACAGGCTTGAAGTGTTTTTCTCACTGTGCTCCTGTGGAAGTGGTGAATGTGTTTAATTCAACAGCTCAACCTTTAGTCTTTGAAAGAGAACAGAAAAAAGAGGAATTGTTTTCCCCTCGTAGATGCGAAGCTGTGATTTCGGAAAATAACATATTTACAAAACAAGCAAGCGAGGCATCGAGTGACCAAACATTCATTTAATTTTGAACTTATTTAAGATGGTGCTACTGCAGCAAGTTCAACTTTTCTCTCGTCTTCTGCAGATAAACCAGAATAGTGACTTGACATTGTAGACTGTTCAGTATATAATGGTGATGTAAACCTGGCCTCTAATCTAAGATCCTATTAACAGCTGATTTACTCCAAGGCTTCACACTCCTCTCTGACTGTCTGTGTCCTAAATGTTGAAAGAAAAGTTTGAGTTTGATAATGCTTCATAATTCACGATCTCTTAAACACAGACTATCAAACGTTGACTTAATCAGAGAAAAGATGGCCGGATGAGACGTGTGATTTCTAATCATCAGCCCAGCGTGAGGCCGAGGCTCCTTCACGCTCCCTGCAGGCCGGCAGCACAATACTCACTCTGTAATTTCACCACCATCACAGGCATGTGGGACACCAAGCTTGTCTTGTTCAACAATCCATGAATGTGAATTGTTAAAAAAAAATGTTCTTTTTTTTTTTTTGCACATGACATAATTAATTAATTAATTAGACACTGCCACAGAGTGCATCAAAAAAAAAGCTGGAATGGAAAGTGTGCTGTGCTTTTCTGTGTTGTCATGAGCATGATGGTTGGTAACTGGTCATCAGAACACGCGTTGCCAGGATGATCCCTTGCTGTTTTTGTTTTGTTTTTTCTTTCTCTTGGTCTGCTTATGTTGTATCTCTCTTCACCTGCGCTGACGTGCTCTATCAGAGGTGTCACTGCAACGGCCCAGTAATCACTTGACGTGAGTGTGAACACGTGAATGCATCGAGCTCTGGTGTGACTGTGTGTGTGTGTGTGTGTGTGTGTGTGTGTGTGTGTGTCTCTCTCTTTTGGTGGAGACTGGTGCCAAGCAGTTTTATTACGGGTCTCTCTCAAAGGGATCACTCGTGCTTTTGTTTCATTTTCCTCCTTCCCCCCCCCCCGTCTGTTTGATAAGCACTTTGAACCTTCTCATGTCTGTCAGAGGAGTGTGTAGCTGTACATAGCGATTTCCTGTAACAACAAGTGCTCCTTGTTCAGTCTGAATATTTTGTTTTGTTGGATTTACTTTAAAGAGCATTATATTGTTGTAGAATTAAAGGAGAAATAAACTAGATAAACCTACTGTGTTGTCTGCTAGCAGCACCTGATACCTGCTCTCACTGATACAAGCTGACACGGTTGGAATATCTGCAACTGAACACACACACAAAGAAGAAGACAGTCAACACTCAAACACTTCAATCATGTTTAATGCATGTACTGATATACATCTCTAAAAATCATACCGTCAATACTGTCTAACATCAATGTCTACTTATTGAATGCAAATTCGAGTGGATACATGACAGAAAAGAACAACTAAGAGAAAGAATCAAGATCGAAAAGCGACAAGTGCTGCTCTAAGTTAGTCATGCTCACTGATGTGACGAATGGAGGTGGTCTTACTGGCTCTAAAGAAACGATACTAGAAAGTGACGACCCCTGACGATTACTAGACTTCATATCACTGCACAGAAACAGGACATCTGTACCATAATCAACAGCAGCAGCAGCGGCGGAGTAGGAGCAAGCTGAGGTGGCGTCAGCCGGCCTGACTGCACGACGTCCGGCTTCAGAGGCAGAGCTGCGTGTTTCTTCATCTTAGGTTTGCTAAAAACAACACAAGGAACACTTGGAGCAAAACATTGCTTAATAATTGTTTTACAAAGTATGGCCGGACGACGACTGTCAATAAAGCAATCATATGCAATTATATATCAAAGGCTATTTAGTCAAGAGGACCATACATTTGATCCAAAGAAAGAAGACTGGTCATGTAACAAGGATGAGTTTTTAACTCCTGTTCAAATCCAATCTCATGTGCAAAGTGTTGCTTCCTCAGAGCTTCTCTCCATGATTTATGTGAATATTAAATGTCAGTTTGATTCTCTCAACAGAGAAGAAACCTAATGTGATATTTCAGACTCTAATGAAATCTTGATATAATATTTCTTAACCAACGACATCATTAATCTCCCTGCAACATCTTTAGAAACTCATTTTTAAAAAAAATAGACATGGCTTTACCAGCCGACTATTCCTTTTATCTATAAAAACTCAGACAGCAATATTTACAACTTTGAGTATATATTATAAAGTAGATTCTCTTGATCTGTAGACCAGCGGAGGTTCCCTGCCACCAAATCTACTGCGGGATTTCTCCCATGAAAGCACGTGTCAGAAAACAGGATTGTCGCAGGAGACGTCTCCCAGTGCAGGTTTATGTGTTGACGAGGAGCTGAGACTGCACTATGTACAGGCAATGAAGCTGACAGTCTGAGTGACAGGTGTGTGTTTGTGTGCATGTGTGTGTGCTTGCACGTGGATCAAGGGTTTCCCATGGTTTCTCTTCAAACCTCCAGTCAGGAGCAGTGAGGAACTGGGTTCACACCGATGACTGGTCCCACACCTGCGAAAGAAAAGTCAGAAATGATCATCCGTTGAATTTCATCATTTCTACTTTCAAATCATTACACCGATGTAAGTGTTATTAAAAATAAAGAACCGGCTGTTTAACCTCAGCAGGTGTGAAGATCTTAACCGACGAGACATTCAATTAAAATATAGTTGGAACAGTTAGAACAAAATAAAATCTGGACTTGTTCAAATAGGAAGAAATAGTGGATTTGTTGCGGACTGTTTTCAGGGGCGGATAAATACACATTTGGAATACTGAGTATTTACAGCAGCAGGACTGGAGTGAGGAGGAGGAGTGAAAATAAACTACAGTCTGTGTGTTGATGGTAATGAAGGGACATGTCACCCGCTACACCTGTTTTGTTGTCTGCCTCTTTCAGTGTGTTTTCATACATTTCAACTATTTGAGGGCGAAGTGTTGATTAAGATCCTGCAGGTTTACTCACTGATGAACAATGAACTGACCTGGAAGAACCAATCGAGAGCTCAAAGACGTGCAGTGAGAATCATGCAGAGTATCATCATCTACAGAACAGAACTGGTTCTAGCAGCTGGAAAACAGCAGCTCTGTGTTGACGGATGAATAATAGATTATACGGATTATAATCAACTCCAAGATGCAAAGTGCTCGTTAAATATTAGAAAACCTTTGTTACCAGAGGTAAGATTTGCTTTTGTTTCTTTCAGCGTATTTTCACGTTTTCTCTTTTGTTCTATGCTCTAATAATAACCTCAACATTTCATGGGTTAGGGTTAACCCATGAAACTGTTATAATATTGTATTTATAGTGTTTTATTATTCAAGAATTTCATTCCTTTCATTTCATTTATATAGTTGTTTCCATGAGCTTATTGCTGCTTATTGCTGCTTGCGCACGTTTTTCTTTTATTTCCACATTTCTTGCTTCGCTGAGCAAGGAACTGGCCCAAGCCTGAGGTTAGACTGATGGGTCACGATAAGTCACATAGTGATATTGCTGGGTTATTAAGGGTCATAAAGGTAGAAAGACAGAAAGGTTGGAAACCAGCGGCCTAAAATACAAACATAAGTGCATATCAAATGTTCAGTGATGAAACCTCTCAGTGTTGTGTTTGTGTGTTTTTTTGTTTTTGTTTTTGTTTGTATACTCCTGTGTTTATTGAACAGCTGATATTCGAGACAGGAAACAAGGGACCAAAGAGGTGTGTGACCCTGGGTAGAACTGATCTGGGGACATTCAGGAACACGGTATACATCGTAACCACCCAGCCACCAAGACGCCCCTGCTGTACCTTGTTAACAGGGGCGAGCTGTGTTCGGACAGACCCAGCGTGGAGTCGGGTGCTGTCCCCGAATCTCCCAGGGGACCTCTCCCTGCGACTGTCCAGCACCCTGCCGGGCGACTTCTCCCTGTCCAGCGGTCGGGCGGGAGACTTGTCCCGTCTGAATTCGGTGCGGCCCTCCCTGTAACGGTGTGGGGTGCTAGGCTCTCGATGCAGGCCGTCGTGGCTGCCGGGGCCCGAGGACAAACGCTTGGTGATGTGCTCCGTGTAGGTGGGCGGCCCTCGCTTACTGGGACTACTGAAGAAAACACAGCAGAGAGCAGCATGTCACTCAATGTCCAAAACAAGAAGATTTTATATTTTTACAGCAGATGGCACTGTTGGCCCAGTCAACAAAAATAAAAAACTATCCTGGTCATTTAAGTTCCTACAAGCGAAAGTCAACACAGTCCACAATAAATGTGTTGTTGTTGATGTGATTAGTTTTTGAGTGTTTTGTAGGTGTTGTAAGTGTTTTTAATCTCTCCTACACAATGTAATTTAAATTCTGTTTGTTTTTTTGCTCAAACCAAAGTAAAGAGATCAAACAGGACACAGGGAGCTGACCCTCGGCTGGAGCCGGTCCGCTGCAGTTCTCCAGACTCTCTGATCAGACTTCCCTTACAGCAGATGACCCGCAGCTTGTTCTGGTAGGAAGAGGCCAGGTAAATGGCCCCGGAGGAGATGGCTGGGCCCAGGTAGCGAGGGTTGGGGATGTCTAGGTGGGCCAGCACTGTAGGACTGTACAGGAAGTGAGGACAGGGATGAGGGAAATATGGCTGACAACAAAAATCAAAGTGTTTACAACTCAGCAGGTCTGTCTCACCCCAGAGCAGCGTGTCCCTGAACCTCGATGACGTCCAGGGAGTTGAAGTAGGTGACAAACAGGTAAGGCTCTCTGTAGGCTGCACCACGAAAGAACGGCATTATACAGATGTTAAAATTTGATTTTGCTTTATTCATGCAGCTAAAAGCAGCAGGAGTTAACGTACCAAAGGTCAAAGGCAGACGACTCCACTTAATTTCCTCGGTGCGGCTTCTTCGTCCGTACGTGTCCACAAACACTCCAAACTCTGTCAAACAAAGACAGATTACTACACACTCCTCTGTCTGCCTCTTACCGTGTCTCACCTCAGGACAGGACAGTGTGAGTCTGGTGTGCAGGCAGCAGTATCAGTGACAGTGACAGTTCACATCTAAAGATAAGAATCACACACATTTACAAAGTAGAATCTTATGACTTCAATTACTAGTAGAAAGCAGAGAGAAGGTAAGAGATGAAAAAAACGAATTCATATCAAAAATATACTGTACTTCAGTTGTTGCCTCACAGTGATGGTCTGTACAGTAGCTATCGTGTATCTTATCCACTACCACGCCGAGAGCACTTCACTGTCTCTGCTGCGGACAGTAACACAGATGAGTGTGTGTAGAGTATTTGTTCATTCAAACCCACCATGAAAACACAGCAGGTATTCCTCCTTCTGCATGCTGCTGGCCACCTGCATGATGGCGATGGGGAAACTGTGGGACGAGGCCGCGAACACAGCCGAGGCCAGTGACACGTCGTTCTTATCCAAGAACTCTGCAGTGGACGAAACAGAGGAGCCGGTGTTAAACACTGTGTCCGTTTCACTGTGCACACTGATCCAGAAAAAACACGGCCCTGCTTCATGAGAGACTCCTGATGCTCGGGGTTAAACAGGACAATATTACATCCTGGGTCCAGTGAAGGTGAAAATAATCTCCCCAGTTTATCTTATAAAACAACCGTCTGCAAAGTAAGTACCCATTATTCAGACAGAATGATCCCTGTCAGTGGAGCTGGCTTTTCCATGTACTACTGGGTAGTTCTTTTACTTTAAAACAACAAATTGTATTTATTATCATTACTGAATTTAAAATCTTAATCTGCAAATAGTCTAAACTACTAAAACTACAGTGGCTTCAGTTACAATTATAATTAAATCTACTCCACAAAGTGTCTGAATACGTTCTGCAGCCTTTATTTAAGTCCCATATAAATGCACTGATGTCTCATGTTTTTAAATAAAAACAAACAAATACTTGTGCCCTCACCCTCAAGCACAAACTGCTTCATTTCAATCTCGTAGAACTTGTTGGTGCCAATTATGATGCTGTAGCTGGTCAGATGGATGCAGCTGCAGGGCTCCAGAGTTTCAATTTCCTGTAAGATTAAGGATGTGGAGGTGAGTAAAAGACAGTTGTTAGTTCTATTTAAATGTGGTACATTTGGCACAAGAAGCGTTTATGATGGTTAAAGGCCTCCACTTTTCTAATCTGCTATTCTCTTTTGTATTTGGAAAAAAACATCTCAATAAAGCCAAGTATGTTTAACTAGGAAGGATACACTTTTCAGTTGATGCATTTGATGAAATTCAGCTTTCATTGATTAAACTGTGCATTTTAATACGGCTTCTAATTCACACTCAGGTATCGAGACGTATTTCCTTTGCATTCCTATTATTTTATCTTTCTTGGCACCTCGTCTCTTCTTATGAAGTAAAACTGCACTTTGTGATGTTCCTACCTTCCACTGTATATTATGGTGAAACATGAGTGTCATAATAAATCATTACAATTGTATATGGAACTAACAGGCCACACCCACCTTACGAATACAGTATTTGTTGAGATTGTCGTTGTAGCGCAGAATGGTTATCTTGTTGGGCATTGCAGCACATATACAGGGCCCGTTGTCTATCTGTAAAGAGAACATACATGTCTCTTTATAAACTCAGCAAGTAAGACTAACACTTTAAAGTCACGGAGCAGCTTTATCTCAAGGCCTACCCTCCCAGCGGCAAACAGATGGCAGCCCTTCACCGTCTCAAAGATGTAGGGAGCCAGTTCAGACTGGCTGGGCAGGTGGGACTGGGCCAGAGACTGCTTCACTCTCTTTATCTCCACCAGGCACAGCGCCCTCTCGTCCCCTACAGCACACACAGATGTTACACAGTAGCTGATGTTTCGGGACAAGGAGACTTTCAAAGATTTGAATGATGGATGATAATTGTGTTGCCTTCATTGTGCCGATCAGGCAGCTTGTGATGTCGGGAGATATGAGCTTTTTGATTTAGGAACAACACTCACTTCCTGAGTTTAATGAACTTAAAGGTCGAGACTCAAACCCTGCTGCTCAGTATACAGTTATTATCAAAGCTAACATCTCACCAACAATCATCAGCAGTTTCTCCTGCTCTTTGATGATGTGGATCTGAAAGACGGATCCTAGACCCGGGATGTGAGTCAGGGAGTTCTTGATAACATTCAGGGCATACAGACCCTCTTCAGAGCCCACCAGAACGATCTGCAGCACAGCAACAAAACACAATCGTTAACATAACCTTAATTACTCTGGTGAACATGGTGAAACTTCAAACAGCAGCAACACATGTTAACCTTGGCAGGGAGCCACGAGCATCTGCTCTGCGTCCATGTCCCTTCATTTATTAAGATCATTCTATTTTTGACCAAAACTGCTACTGTGGTAAAAAAGTTTTCTAAATGATCAAAATGCAAAATGAAAAAATGAACACTGAAAACAGCTCATGAATTATGTTACGTTTCAACATCAGTACCTGATCTGTGAGGGGGAGGGTACAGTTAATATCCAGCCTATCGTCTCCCTCCAGCTTTAGTAGAGAGTTTCCTAGCAGCTTCTGTAAGGGCAGAGAGAGGGGAGGGGTCAACCGGGTCACGACCTCAATGTGACCTGAGGGGGAGGCAGCAGAGGAGCAGGACAGAGGGGGGCACGTGGCTGTGTGCAGGTTAACAGCATCAGAGGTGGGACCAAGTCACAAGTCAGTGTCCAGTTTTAAGTTCATGTTTCAAACATAGCTTCTTACATTGTTAAAACATTAACCTTTTAAATTCTGAGCTTCTGCCAAACAGATGAGAAATTTCATTAAATTTTATATATAATATAAACATGAAACTTAAAAAAAAAAAAGAATATGTAAACTAATATGAATAAATATGACTATTTCCTGTTCACTTCAATCTGGACACACGCTGTAGTCAGAATCTGCCCTACATGATGCGATGCAGTAAAAATCCACAGCCACTGTGTTTAAATGAGTTTTTGCTGACTCATTATTACCAGTTTTAGCAGCATCACGCTGGAGTTTCTTCATTAGTGACTGAAACTCCACAGATCGGTTCGGTGGGTTTTTCAAGAAATATTACAAAATTATCAGACTTTTTAAAATCACATTCATTTCCATAATTGTGTTCAGTAAGCCTTCTGAAATTATAATAAGAAAATCTATTATCTATGAAAACTCCGATATAAACGGGCCTCGGGCCGCATGACGGACGTGTTCCTGCCGCTGACTTCCTAGAAGCAAATCGACGGAAAAGGCCGGTTTTGAAAACTGTCACCCTGAGGATTGTTTTTCTAACGTATCATATTACTGCCAGAGATGATTGGTCAGGTTGAGTCAAGTACAACAATTGTTTTTCTATCACAACTCAAAAATGTTCTCTGCCAAAGGTTTGGTTAATATTCAAATGTAAAAATGAAATCCAAATGTACATATTCACTAAGAGAGTTTTTATCAGATAATGCTCAACACAGAACTGACATAATCTATGGAAAGTTGTTTTGTCAACATGTAAGTAGCATGAGGTACCTCAGTTTTGACTATTGATGGACAGGCTTTAGCAGCAGTATGGGACAACATTCAAATCAAGTAAAGACAATTATAGTCATTTTGTTTTATTCCCTGGCCAAATATAGATCCTTCAAACTTTAAATTCAAGTCAAGTTCATGTCTTCCAGTTTGTGATTTGTGTCTTACAGATGAGTCACGTGACTTGAGTCCCAGTCTCTAAAGAGTGTGCAGAGGGGCAGCGGGGGGAAAAAACACAGACGAGTACACCAGCAGGGAAAGAAACCCCGCTGTCTGATCCCAGGTCCTCCTGACAGGACAAGTGAGGAGGATCAACCCAAAGATGATCAAACATCTTGGTGAGAGTCTGTGTGTAGTGTGCTTTAAAAAAACAGGACACCAAAGAAAGGGTAGAGGATTTCAGCAGAGTTCAAAATATTACATCAACACAGAGTTTGTACAGGACATGAGGATAGTGAGAGTGAGGAGTGGTCACAGCAGGTGAGGTGAGAGCGGGGGCGGGAGGTGACCAACCAACACAATGACAGACACATGCACTAATGCGTGCCTCATGAAGGATATGCAGGTATGTGTGTGTGTGTGTGTGTGTGTGTGTGTGTGTGTGTGTGTGTGTGTGTGTGTCAGTATGTATTGGGTCTATATCTTATCTCTTTACCTGGACCAGAGGAGACAGAACCATTTGTCTTTTGGACACAGCAGCCTATGTGTGTAATGAAACCCAGTTGGAATGGGCAGAACAGAGCAAATCAACAAAACATGCCCATATACCGGGACGTATGATGTGGCATGATGAAAAAGCAACAAACATGAGTGAGAAAGACAAAGAGAGAGAGGAGAGAAAGAGAAGAGGAGAGAAGAAGGGGACAATTAACGACACATATAAGTGAAACTGGGGGGTTATCCATTAAACTCTAAAGCCTAAAATAACTGCAGAGGGTAAATCTGCTCCTCATGAATATCCCCCATACAGTTAAACAATGAGTTTACAACCGCAGCCACAGACACGGCAGTTACCTGTGGCCGCGGTTGTAATGGTTTATTTGGTTTATTTGAGTCAGCAGACACTGAGGATGCAGAGAGGCAGTTGCCCCAGTCACACCTCGCCTGCTCCAGAGATACTCACTGCGTCGGCCTCGGCCTTCTCCCGTGAGGCTCGCCCCCCGGCCACCACAGACTCCATCACAGCCACCCAGCGCTGTTTGTCTGGGAAACTGGGAGCCATGAAGAAAATAGACTGTCCAGGCCAGCAGGGGGTGTGACAACGGGACTCCAGCTTCAGGACGTAGGGAACATCTGACGCACAGGGAACAGAGATAAGGTATGACTTCAGAATACTGGTTTCTAATTAATCAGAACATGTTTCATTTTGCCTCTAAAACCTTGTAAATGACGTCTCATCTGAGATGCTCGTTTAGAGGACCGTAAAACATGAGTATTACGTCATGTAGCAAGTAAATGTGATGTAATTCTGAGGGAAGGTTACAGATCAAGAGGAGGGAATAGGTTAAAGAAGGAGACTGTTTGGAGACACTTTGTGTCTACCTGACTTGGCGGTGTTTGGCAGCTCAGATGCCCCTACAGCTCCGTGAACCACCACCTCTCCATCTGACAGACACAGGTCAAACTCCTCCAGAGGCTTCACTGAGTCTGAGTAACACACACAGAACAAACACATCTGTAACTGTGGTAGTATCTGACAGCTCCAACAGGTCTATGATTTCTGATTCAATAGCCAGACAGGTAAATGTAAGAAAGACAACCTTCTCTGGGCTCTATCTCGTAGATGGACACTTTAGTCCCGTCCAGGACCATATACTTCCTCTCCCAGCCTTGGCCTCGCTTCCCATTCCTGCAAACACACAAGGCAACTGCATCAATGCAAAGCACAGACGATGAAGATGAACAGTTCTGCAGGAATCTCTACAAATGCCTTTGTTTAATTTGGTTTAAGAACCAGATGGGTGGGTTTCCCAGACAGAACATAACAGAGAGTTTGGGTTTAGTAACATCAGGCTGCCTGATCAGAAGAAGGAGATGACACAGCCTCACTGTCATATCCTGCTTTTTTTTTCTTTTTCATATCCAGTCTGACAGTATTTCCTGCTTCCTTTTTCTTTATTTTCTTTCCTCTCGTTTCAGATGTCCACTTCCTGCTCTCTTCCTTCATTCCTGTAACAAGCGACCGAGCCTTTCCTATTGTTAGGATTCCAGTTTGTACTCTTTGCTCAGTTTTTTTTTTACCTCACCTTAAGCCTGGCGCTTTGGATTGGTTTTCTCTGCTCCTGTTTGACTGCCTTTGTTTGTACTGACCTATTTTTCCAGTAAAGATTTTGATGTTTCTGGAGCCTGGTTTTCGCCTCTGAGTTGTGCTTTGAATTCCTTGTCTTGTGGTTTTCCAGTTTTTACACTCACAGAGGGGCACAATGGAGAAACTATATTGCTTTAGACAAAAAGGCTATTAGGTGTGAGGGAATGATCGCTACATAATGGATATCCACACTGCGGGGTGCCTCCACAACAGCTCCTCTCCCTGTCATTTTAGGAGCACACGATCCACATGGTTTTAATACTCATTAAAACATTCACGACTCCCTGTGTGGAAGCATCTGTGTTTATTAAGATTTTTTTCTTGATCTTGTCACCTGTGTTAAATCAAGACACAACATCTTGGGCCACAATTGCATTGACCAAAACATCTTTGCCTATTGAGTTCCTTTGACAACCTTTTAAGATACACTGTCCCGCCTGTGTGGCATTTTGGCCTCAGTAGCGCCACCTCAGGTGTGTTTTTGGTCTGTACTGGACTGTGCTGGTCTTCACACCTCTACAAATTACACATTGTTTGAAAAACCCTCAGTCGGTCACAGACTGTGCAAAGCTTTTTATGATCCTCATATCACTGCAGCAGCTGTTGACACAGAACTGGGTCAGACTTGTGGCTTCAAAGCGTTTTCCACACAAAAGGTAGGCTGCTACTACAGGCCTCACATTCCCCTTTTATGCCAAAAACAATAGGGGAGGTAAAAAAAACAAAATTTTCAACCATATTTGTGCCTCTGCTCAGAATTTCTTATCGTTATTCTGACTTTTTGGTTGTAAAATTTAAAGCGTTACCTTTCAAAGGAGAGCAGAAGAACAACACCCTTCTTTATTCTTGGGTACATGTTTTTCTGGCTTGTGCACAAAAATGGGGACGTCTCTTAAGGTGTTAATTGTAGGATTTGTGAGCCCCCATCAGCCCAAGAGTTATATTCATTGGTAAAGGACAGTACCAGAAAAGTTTAAACAATCACATCGTCGTGTGCACGGCTAACCTGGGCTGTTTCATCCAGCCCTCCAGGTGCATGTGTCCACCAGCTTCTTTGAGCTGCTGGCCTGGAGAGCTGCCTTTGTCCCGACACAGGCCCTCAGACAGATGCAGTGAGCAGTCGCTGGACATGCCACATGTGGCTGGAAGGCAGGGGGAGCATTTCGGGTGGCACAAAGCATGACACTCTGGAGGAGAGAAAACACTGTGAAAGAGAGTGCAATGCCAGACAAGGTTTCGTCTCCTCTCCACACACCTTTGTGTCATCCAACGGCACAGAAGGAACAGGGGCATCTTACCTAAGACTAAAAGGAGGAGTATAAATGAAAAATATCAAAAATTCATTTTATATTTTTCACCCCAGCACACCGACATCAGCGACAATTTTTGCTTTAGTTTTCGTTTCTGTTTGGAAAAATGAAAAATTGAAGGACTGATCTCAGACATATAAATATGACGTTATAAAAAAAAACAGCAGTGACCATCACAATGGTCTCACATATTCTAAAAATAAAACTTTTAATTCTTGCTCAATGAAATCTATAATGCTTTTATATTGTATTATACATGTAACTCACCGAGACAGGTAGCAGCTTGGCGACCAAAGTGCACGGTATCCAGGCACACCGTGCACTTGGCAGCTCTCATGTTGAGCCCGACTGTGAAGCGGTGAGGGGTGTTGTGGTGCACCACTCTCTCTCTCTCCCTCTCTCTGTCTCTCTGACTGTCCTTCAAACGACGGCTATACTCTGAGTACAGGTGGGGAAACAGAGTGAGGGCGGGCGGCCACAGTATTTCTGACCGTATCAGGCACATCGATCACCTCAGAGCACCATGCCATACCAGCTATGAAATCGGTTCAACAAAAGAAGGCTTCCAAAAAGATGTTTAGCAAAATGCATAAGCAAGTCAACTCTGAAGACGAGAATGCTTGAAAAAGAATATTGATTTAATCAATCCGTTTGCTTGTGCCCACTCACTGCTGCATTTTAAAGGCATCATCCAGTCGATATCAACTTCTCTGTTGTGTGTCCACTATTCTCTGTTTGCGAGTCTACGCACCGCAACACTTTCTGTGCAACATTTGTCTGGACATCAAGTACGAGTCTTAACACATAAACACAAATGTTCACTTGAAGATAATCATCTTAACAAATTACAGCGAACATCTTGGGACGATTCATTTATGGATTTTCTGCAGCTTTTCTTTCCCTTAACATACACGTATTCGTTTGTTTAGTGTGTTGATGTTAGCAACATTTATTCTATAATAATTACACTTATTTTATAGTCCCATTGTTTTTTTACTTTTAATTTCTGTTGCAGTCACAATGACCAAATTTCCTCATAATCATCAATATCAGGCTTCAATGACACGAGATGAGATAAGGATCATAGACTCTTAACTCTTTTGGTGTAACCTTGACTCTTATGTGAGAAGAACTAAAATGACTGAATAATACCTTTAGTTTTTTTCAGAGTGTGGGTTCAAACAGCGTTTTGTGAATTGCAGAGTTTATCATTCGGTACATCTCTGTTAGTGTGTGATGTCATGTTCAGGTGAGATTGTAGTGAGTTGAAGAGCCGAGCAGAGAGGTCTGCAATCAGGCCGGCTAAGCTTCAGCAACCAAGATAAAATGCTTCAGATTTCTAAAGCTGTGCACTGGAAAAAAGTAAATTTACGTGAAGATGTCTCAGCCTCACCTGACCAGCCTGGTGGGATCTGACATTTTATAGAAGTGCAGAGCTTTTAAAATCTGGCCTTTCAAGGATGTGGATGACGCAAAAGGAGAAGAGAGAGATAAGAGACCAAACTGCAGAAACCACCAGTTTGGACAACTTACTTTCAAAAGTGACCCTCCTTCTCTCTGAAAGGTGTGTGAAAGAAAAAGGATAGAGAGAGCTCCATAAATGATCCTTCACGAGTCAGATTAGATGTGTGTCTCTATGTGTGTGTGTGTGTGTGTGAGTGTTTGTGTGCATATGTGTGTAGGTAAGGGCCAGTGTGTGTCCGGTATGAAGCTATAAGCCTGCATGTATGTTTCTGTTAGAGAGAAAAAGTTTCATTTCAGTAAACATCGTCCCCTCACTCACCCTCAGGTGTGGGTGCAGTCTCCTTCCTGCGTCCAGAGTTGGAGGGTGCCAGGCTGCCCGGGCCCTGCTGGTGCTCAGGAGACTTTACCATGGCAGACATGATCATCTGCTGCCGCGCTGTGGCAGGGTTTGCAGAGTTGCCATGATCTTTATACTGGAGCGCTGGGGTTGAAGCAGTTGATTAATTGAACGTCATTTTATTTATTTATGTGTATGATACATTGTTTTGTCATGCTGATGAAACTGTTATCTACTGGCCAAAAAAGATAATGTTAATAAAATACTATCACTAAAGTTAATGGTGTGTGGAACTGCACCCGGAGTCTGACCTTCCTCTCTCAGAGATCGCAGCTCTGCTCTCATTTTCTGCAGAGCGTCTTCCAGCTCAGAGCAGCGAGCACGTTCTTTGTCCAGAGCCGCCTTCATGTCACTGTACTGCAGAGGAACCGGCTGGATGGGGGGCACAGGTGAAACCTGGCCTTGACTTTGCCCCTGAGCCTGGGCCTGAGCAGCCATGGCAGCCAACAGATCCTCCCGACGACGTCCAAACAGACCCTGAGACCCACGCACGAGCAAACACACACAAAAAAAACAGAGAGAAACATACAACATGAGACCAGAAAGGAGAAGCCAGTAGATTCAGATTACACACACAAGTAGCTGCTGTACACACATAAACCACTGAGCCACAGGACATAAAACCTTAGTCACTTGTTTTCAGGCATTACTATGCTATTCTGATTGTTTCTGTGTGGGGCAATTACACTTTATGCATAATGTGAGTCATCTGTGGCTGCCCTGAATTTATTTAGTAGAAAAGTAATTATCAAACTTGTCATTTTAATTCACGAGCCTTTCCTAAATATATATTTATTAAATACATCCTCAAAAAATAATGAATTACATAGTTATGATGAATTTGCCCCTGTTTTTCCCACCTCCTCCATAGATTTTAATTTTGAGAATTTGATTTCTTCCCCCATATTTAATGTTTCTTGGCTGGATTAGAAAGGTTTTGCTTACTTTTAGTAGGCAAGATAAAAATAACCATCTCACTCTACAGATAAAAAACTACAAAACTGCCCAGCTCTGCGTAGGAAGACTGACAAATTATAAATCAATCCGATTAAATCTATAATCTCATCTGACCTTTTTCTTCTTGGAGCCACCATGGGCCTGGGCCTGGAGGAAGTCTATGAGCTTGGTCTGCTGGGTGATGGTCCCCTCCATTTTCACCTTCTCATGGGAGTACACAGCCTGCAGGTGGAGCTAAGTGAACATCACTACTGCCATGAATTTCTCCTCAAGTACTTCACTTCACACAGAGAGGGTGACAGAGAGACAGAGAGAAGGGGGGGGGGGGTGTATGCTGTGGGGTAAAACAAAGTGTGTGGGGGGGGGGCATGTACTGTATGTGCATGTAGCTTTCACTAGTAAAACAAAGTGACAGAACAGTGGGGGAGAAGCAAGACTGCAAACGAGAGAATGATGTGCTCCCAGTCCAGCGTGTGACTCAGCCACCTCATGTTGTCGGAGTATGTTTTTTCTTGCATACACGTTAGTGGGTTTATGTGAATGTGTGTGTAGCAGCACCTGGATATTCTCCAGCTGGTATTCTAGGTCTGTCCTCTCAGTTTTGAGCAGGTCAGTCTGGTCCAGAGCGTCCTGCAGCCCCTGGGTCAGACGGAAGATGTGGGTCTTCTGGGCATCCATCTGCTGCTGCAGCTTCTCTTGCTGTGGAAGTAAAACAGCTGTTACATCACCGTCTGGACCTTGTGACTTTGCCACTTGCGCGTCCTACAATTGATTTCTTCCAGTGATAGCAGCAGCTGAACCTTGCAGCAGAGTTTGACACTTGTTACCGCTACGACTTAACACAGAACAGATTTAGTTTATTTTTCAGCATGAATCATGGAGACATGTTGTTACAAGCACAGAGACTGCTAACATTTGCACAGAGAGAATAACAGAAAAACTGTAGAGATCAATGGGATATGCAGTTGTATGCAAATGTTTGGGCGTTACATACAATGTCTCATATTTTGTTGATTTTTGGAAGTGGAAAGAAGCAAATTCAACCTCTGCAGGAAACAGAGCTTTTATTCATATGTTACTGTTACTTTTCATTTCATGAACTTGAAAAACAAAATTAAACAATAATTGTGCCATGAATAAAAGTCTATACTAACTAACCCCGGTTTTGCAGACATGACAGCTTGCAAACACTTTTTGCAGCCGGCTAAGAGTCTTTCTATTCTTGACTCGTCCTTCATGTTCTGAGGTATTTTTAAGTTGTCTTGAACACACAACATGTTTAATCTACCCACAGATTTGTTCAGGTCGGAGGTGGGGGGGTGGGGGGGTGGGGTGGGGGGGGGGGGGTGGAGGTCACTCTGAAAGCTTCAGCTTGTTTCTTGAGATAGTTTCTGGTGGATTTTGAGGTCTGCTTTAGATCATTGTCGTGTTGTGTAGACCAGCCAGTCAGTTTGTTGACTGGCTGCATGACATTTGCCTCCAGAGTGTGTTGACATTAGTTGGAATCCATCCTTCCCTCTTTCTGTAGTGTTTTCTGTACCACAGACTGCCACACAAGTCCAAAGCAGAATATTTACTTAACAGTTGGCAAGATGTTCTTTTAATAAAAAAAATAAAAAATTGCTTCATTTTTTCTCCAAACACACCTTTTAGGGATTCTGGCCAAAGCCCTGAATTTTAACTTCAACTGTCCACAGCACTTGTTTCCAAAACGACCCTGGCTTATCCAGATGTTGCTTTGACTTTGAGGTCACAGGTAAGGTTTCCTCCTGATGACTCTTCTATCTAGAGCTTGTTTGTGCATTAATGCTGCACAGTAGAACGGTGCACCACCACTGCTGTGTCAGCTAAACCGTCCGGCAGCTTCTTTGCAGCCCTGTGGGGGTTTGGCTTTGCTTCTCTGCCTTTCACTGGCATTTCTTAATGACATCTGGGATAAGTGGAAATTTCAAGCTGGAAGAACTTTGATATGTTTTTACGGCCTCTCCTGCTTTGTAGGCATCAGTTAGGTTCATTTTAGATCCTCGGTCAGTTGCTTAGAGGAGCCCAAGGTCGCTGAGTTTTACCACAAGGTTTGAAGAGTCAGAGAATTTATCACCTCTGGAATTATCATTATCATTATCATTACTATCTATACAACTAAATCCTAATGTGACCTTCCCTACAAGTCCTAATGAGTCAACCAAAGCCTAATGAAGTGAGGTTCTGAGTGTTTTACAAATAAAAATGTGCCCAACTATTGCATGCGCCACAATTACTGTTCATTTTTTGTTTGTCAAATTATTGAACTTAAAGTAACAGTGCATTAAGATTTTGCTCAGAAAAGACCAAACCTTTGCATAACTGTAAGTGTGAAAATACAGAAGTTACCTCATCCAGAAGCCTCTGCTTCAGATCCCTCTCACTCTCCAGCTTTTGCTGCAAACTGCGGGCGTTCATCTCCAGCATGGCGTGCTTCTTCTCCAGATCATTCAACTGAGAACAGAGAGCAGGAAGGAATTTGCTGTAACATCTGCTAACCAGAAAAAGTACAACACTTATTCAACAGTGTGGAAACGCTTACAGTGTCTGCAAGGCTTTCAGCTTTGAGTTTCTGGTCTTTGAGAGCCTGCTGCAGAGCCAGGATCTCAGCTTTGTGCTCCTTAACTGCCTGTTCCACCGCCTGGCGAGACTCAGAGCTGCGCTGCTCTGCACGGAGCCTGGAACATACAGCAAACCGTTCTTTACACTTCTTATTTTGCTTCTTTAAGTACATACCCTTTGAGTTCTACTATAATGTTTTTACTGCGTCTTTATCTTTTCCAGTATTTTTTTCTTTTTATTAGACTTGGACAGCAGAGAAGGACGGGAAATGTGAGTATGACATGTAGCCCAGGCTGGATTCAAAGGTGCTGCAGCGAGGCCATGGCCTTGTTTGTGGTACGTGCTCTAACAGGTGAGGGAAACCACTTCACTGGTTATTTTTAACTGATACACAGTAATCATTTGAATAAAAGCAAATAAATCCAGTTTCATGTATCAGTGTGTGTATTCTTGTATTTCTACTCTTGTGCTATTTAGAGTAGAGTATAACTTCTATGTCCCCAAAAGGCCAAAAGTAGAGAATTTCTACTCCATCTTCTTTTAAAGGGTTAGTTTAGGGCACAGACTTGGGTTTAGGATTAAAGAAAAATACATGCTTATGAAATTCTGTCTTTTAAAATGCTTTTTGTGTTCCCAATTTCCACCACCCTGCCCTGCCTACACCAACTCAGAAAATAATTTCATATATTTCCCAGAATACCTTTTGAAAAACCCCTAGAGAATATGCCCAAACCTGCTGTATTCAGTGTGTGTAGGCGTAAGGATCCAGATCCAACACTGATAGCAACACAAACATTCAGAGCAACAGAGTTTTTCCCGGTGTAAAAAAAAGAAACAGTGACCATTTCTCGAAATGTTATATCATGGAAAAAGTAATTATATCATCATATTAAAGCATTGTGGCCGAAGCAACTCATATCTCTTTGAAAACCTATGATAACAAGAAAACTACAACACATCCACACAGTTGTGGTCGTGGTTTGTATGTGTGAGTGGTTGTAACCTGTTCTGTTTCTCTGTGTCCAGCAGTCTCTGGATCTCCCTGGTCCTTCTCTCCGCCTGGTTCTTCTCTTCCTCCAGCGTTGTCCTCCAGGCGTCCCACTGTCTCTCCTTCTCCATCAGCTCGTCGTTCAGGGTCTCCAGTTCCATCACCTGCTCCTCCAGCATGGTGCATGTGGTCTTCAGCGTCTCAAGGTTCTGGTATATAACAAGATTCAGATGAGAGGTTCCTCTGTTTGAAAGCCAAACTGTGTCATTACACAACTCCACAAGTCCTCATTCTTTCTCAGCAAAAACTGTAGTTTTACAGAGGAGAGAGGGAGAGCAGTGAAACTCACCAGCTTCAAAACCTGTCAAAAAAAAAAAAGGTTTCTCCCCACACTCTGTAAGATTTTTTTTACTGATTATGAACAAGGATCTTGTGGTAGTGATTTATATCCCCTGGGTGGGTTTGGGAAATCCCTTGGTGGCCTGCCTCTTCCCTTCTGGAGTGTTGGAGGGGCAGATCACTATTCAGATCACTGACAGTAGCAATACACAGTTTAATACAATTTAAACATTCTCCATTATTAGTAAAAGTCCTCATTCAAATACACATATGCAAGTATTTTTGTGAAAATGTACTTGAAGTATGTCAAAAGTAAAAGTACTCATATTGCAGAAAAATGGCCCCCGTCAGTATATTTTTACATATTATATTATTTTATTTTTATCAGTGGTGCATTATCATCACGGCAGAATTTTAATGTTGTAGCAGGGAGCTAGTTTTAACTATGTTACGTACTGTTGGTTAGTTAATCTTTTAAAAATGTATTTTATATTTTGATCAGATGTTTTGTATGTAAAATGAACCAGCTGTCAAATAAATGTAGAGTAGTAAAAAGTACAATATTTCCTTCCTTCCTGAAATGTAGTGGAGTAGAATTACTAGGAAGCATGTAATGTACAAGTACCTCAAAATAAATTTTAAGTACAATGCTTGAGTTAATGTACTTTGTTAAATTCTACCACTGTCACATTACAGGTCTGAAGCTTTCACTGCTGCCTACTGTGAGGCTGACGGAGGGTTCATTATCAGGAGCAGCAGTTTGTAGTCTTCTCTCCAGGACTTTCATCTGCTGTAGCAACACAATGAAGACGTGGAGCTAGCAAGGGAATTTTTACCATAGCTAAAACATGAATGCATAGAAAACAAAACTGATCAGTGTCTCTGCCCCTCCCTGGTCTTTCTGCCATTAGAACCTGCTAGTAAAAGGCCATTCAGTGGAGAGCAGAGTAAGGCTAAAAAGGAGAATAGGGCTAAAAGCTATCTTCACAGCAACCTCTTCATTTACATGTCAGACATGAAACTCAATCAGCCATAGCGCTTTAAAAAAGCACCATGCCTAAAATAAATTACAATCCCAGAGACGGAGATGGAGGCTTATGAGGAACATTTGTTGGTAGCTTAAACAGTTTCCCTCCAGTTTGACAACTAATGTCACATGTAAATGACTGTGTAATTTCAGTTTAAATAATGACCCCAAAACTGCCATAGAAAAAAGCTGCTCCGAACCAGCGTCCGTCGTCCCGTGAGATCATTTACATGACATGTTTGGACACAGAATGTTTTTTGTGTTATTCACAGGGCCTACACAAAGCACTGTGTTTCATGTCAACACACTGCTTTAGACAAAGCATTGGGAGACAAATATAGCCTGTGCCGGTTCTGCAGCAGCACCACGGCCCTCTGAAGTCCAACGCTTCCACAGCTGACACGACCTGGGAGTGATGGGGATGACACATCCCTCCCACACACCACCCCATCCTTCGTCTATGACTTCCATCGCTGGTTACACAACCATCAGGACCGAGAGCGCTACTGGACACCCACACACATATCCTCCCACAGGGGCAGTGCACACATCACACAGCCTCCTCGCCTGCACTCTCTCCCGCTGCATCCAGAATACAGCACAGAACAATACTGAAATATTCCCAGGGTTTCTGCTGCCTGATTTACACTTAACACTGTCAGAGCCAGGAGAGATGTCTGGGTCACCTGTCACAGGCATTGTGGAGACATCATATAATGTGAGTAAGTGAAAACCTGGTGTCTGGCTGAGTGGGAAGTGGGCAGAGGGAAGGAACCTGAACAAGAGGAACAGAACAGAACAGAAAACTGATTCTTTTTTAAATGTTCAACTAATGACAGCTGGTATTTTGTGATAATTTCGTGCAGAAATTTGAAAACCACTAGAGTACACTGGTGACACGTTGGCTCAGTGCCATGCATTGTGACTGACTGTGAAAAAACCCCCCCAAAAAACTAGGTTGAAAAGCTAATTAGCTGTTAATTTTTTGTGTGTTTACATACAGCCCATCCAAGGTGTTGGACTGCAGGGTTTCCCTGTTTACTGTCCAATTATGTCAGGCTGCAAACTCTTCTGAAACTGCTCTCAAATATAAATAAATCCAACGGGTAATGTTACGCATAAAAATAATCGGAATCAAAATGTTCCTTCAGAATCCATTTAAAGCTGCCCTGTGGAATTTTCTGATGTGAAAATATATATATAAATGTGTTGACTGCACTAGTACTGCGTAGTATTGAGCAATATTATTAATAAAATTAAACAAACTTTATTCTGTTTATCATATTTGGACGGTGACACCATGACTGGCTGATAATTGATGGCTGATAATTGAATGAGGTCAATATCGTCCTATTCTATCAACAAATTAACACAAGGTACCAATTATGACCCACCTGACTTGCTTTTCTTTGGACTTTGAAAAGCGACATGAGTAAGAAAAGCACATACACACACAAACACACACATACAATATACCAGCAGCCAGGTACCTGTTTCTGGTTGTTAAGGTGCATCTCGCGGTCGGCCACCTCCCGACGCAGCCTGTCCACATCCTGGCTGAGCTGCAGCCGGTCCTCTCGCTCATCAGAGGCCTCATCCAGCTGCTTGGACAAGTAGAAGTTCTGACGGTTCAGCTCAGCGTTCTCCTGGGTCAGTGTGGTCAGCTGTTCCTCCAGATCTGTGATCACCTACAGAGAGTAATCGGGACATGCAGGTTAAAAGAGAGGAAAATATACACAGCAACCATTCTGCACCCAAAATATACAGCATCAACCAAGTAGCAATTAATGTTGTTTTTTTTTCTTTGTAGACTGGAACGAAATATTTGTTTTGATATTAATTATACATATGTTTTTTACATTTATGAAAAGGCTGACTGGAATTTTTACTCTGCATTCAAGTTACAAAAAGGTTCCTGAAACGTGGATTAATTACTCTACAAATAAAAGGTGAATATGATTGGTTCAGATAAGCTGACTCACTTCTACATCAGTTTTCTAAGTCTTAACACAGTTGCCACAGATGGTTTAAAGGGATCTGGTCAAAGCATCCTACTGTACTGTAATGTACACACAGTGTACACAGTAAATGTACATCGCTTTTACAATTTACACACATAAAAAGATCTTGCCTTCATCTTGCATGTAGACATATATCACTGTACCACTGTTCCATTCCACACATGAACTTGGTTCACACAGTCTAAACCCGCATCACTACATAATGCAGATATCTAGGTTAGTGATATAATGCAGTTACCATTGATATCTAGGCTACTTGTTTTGGATTCAGAGCAAGAAGCACGCTAATCATTTCATCAGCATCAGTCTGCTCCCTAAATCAGCCATGACTTCTGTGCACGCTGCAGGGAAATGAGGGTTGAGGCTGATGAGGCTGCCTGTTAAGAACCCCTTATTCTCAGCTCTCGTGGGAACATGTGTACCACACAGAACTTCAAGGTGGCGGGGGGAAAGAGGCAAAGCTTTTAAGTACATAAATTAGCTGTCTGTTCTGCACTGACTCAGTGCTTCCGCTCCCCCGAGGCTGGGGACTGACAGCAGCGACTAAATACTTAAGGTGGGGCTGGGAAGTCAACAGTGGAATGGATGCAGTGGTGATCTGGCAAGCCTCTATATTTACTCTACTCATCTGTCATCCCAGTCTATAGAGTAACTTGCTTCCTAAAGCAAATCACTTTCACAGCTTTGCATCCTGTGCTGAATACAAATTGCTCAATACTATTTGTGAAGGCTGTGGGTGTACATCAAATAAAAAGCGCAGTTAAAGAGGCAGTAAGTAAGTCCCACAATTTCCTGGACTAAAACCAATGTAACATTTACTGTACAATGATGGCACAAAAACAGAGGAACATCTGCTCTTTCAGTGAAACAGACTGAGCAGCACAGATGCTGTGGAGCGTGAATTCACCTAAAAAACATCTTTGCTACCTAAACATTGTATGGATGACTGATGTGGATAAAACTGCATTATACTGTGTGTAGATGTAGCAAATTTACTGGTAATTCAAAAAATAAAATATATATATATATATATATATATATATATTATTTTTTATTTTTTATATATATATATATATATATTTATATATATGAAATAACCATGTCCAGTCTAGAAGCAGTGTAACAAAATCTCTAACAGTCTGCAGTCTATAGATGAATAATATACATTGTCATACTGCGCAATGTTAGCTATGTGAAAGTAGGACCATAGCATTACATTACATTAGATTTACTCATTTTTATCCAAAGCGACTTACAAGTGAGCAGCGAGAATAAAAACCTTGGAGCACCACTCTCAAGTGCTAGCATCTTTACACTGTCAGAAACCTTTGACATTGTTTTTACTCAATCTTTTTTCCTGTTTGAACAGTGTACATGACAGTCTAATGTTAGCAGTGTATTTAGAGCTAATTTAGAGCTAATATATTATAATATGCAGCTAATATAAATGTATATATATAATACAAAAATAGCTGGTCACAACGAAGAACATACTGACAATGTAAGTATTTCTACAATCTAACCAGTAGTGCAGCTCATAATAAAAAAAAAATTATGTAGTCAACAATTTTCACTGAAGTCTGTTTTGATGTAGTTCATTATGGGATGTCCCGTGTGGTAAGTTGAAGGTTGAAAGCAGCAAAAGAGGAAAATTCATGGTACGTCCAAAATGGAAAGACTTAATCCTTCAAGGAGCAGGAGTGTGCTCAGCGTATTTTAAGGAAATTGGCACTTTAGATTTTGATATGTCTGTCCATATAAATAGAAATAATGGCCTGATGTAAGCGCTGGATTAGATGGGGCACTAAAACTGATGCAGATGAAATGTCAAGGGGTGGCAAAAATCATTAAGTATCACCCCCAGGGGACTATAGTAAATTTAATGACAATTTGGCTTGTACTGTAGTTGTCAAGATATCTTGCTCAGGTCCAAAATGTTCAACAGACAGACCAACAGAGAGACCAACATCGCAAGTCCTAGCAGGGCAAAAAATAGAGTGGCATTTCAAGCTCTGCTTCTTGCAGAATTTGGCTGCGTTTGCCTGAACATTAGCCAGCTGAATCTATGGACAGTGCTTTCTGAACAGTTTGCGAGTGGGAGGATCTCGAAAGTAGGGCAATGGGATAAAGGGAGACCATGATGGTCTTGGTGTTTATTCAAGATATATGAATTTTAAGACACTTAAATCCTTTAAACATGACAAAATCTTTTTCTCGAGGTTAGTGGGACACCAGGGTTGCACAGCAACACCATCCCATGATGTTCAACAAACACTATGACATAATGTAATAATAACAATAAAACAATGAGAAAACAATGCAAGTGTTCCATTGTGTCGTTATCTGTACTTGTGCAAATGGCAAAAAAGTAATTTAAACATGGGAAAGCTTTGGGATTATAACACAAGTCTTTATAATGTCTCTGTTGTAACATGCATTAACATAGTCTGTGGAAAAAACAAATATATACAAATGTTAGCTAACTAAGTAAACCAGTGTTCCCTGTTAATGTTGAGAATGTGACACCATGAAGCATGGCGAACAAAAAGAAAAAAATCCCCAGAATGTGAATTTGCCAAACAACCATGATGACTGGATAACAGCCATTATCTGTTCCAGCAGGGGCAGTTCTGGTAATAATAGCTCACTTAGTTGTTAATGTGCACAAGCGTGTCATTGAAAACAAACAATTCATGTAAAAATTGGCCTTGTTTGAAACAGCAATTCTCAGTTTGACTGTATGCACAATGTTTTGAGTTATGAAAACATTCATATGGAGCCCTGGTCAGACTCGGTTTTATATTTCCACAAAAAGAACCAACAAGGACGATGAGTGTGATGAAATGAAGAGTGTTTAAAGTCACAGGGTGTCATATTAATGGACATCGAAGAAAAATATATTCAAATGAGGCCCAATTTACATAAGTCATAATGGCAGATGGAACGAAACATGGCGACTTTAGGTTGTTATGTGTGATGATGTGTGATGATTCAGCTGGTGTTCAGTGTCAGAAGAGTTATCCATCCCTGGAGAAACTGAAAAAGAAAAAAAAACAAGAAAAGTGGGTGAGTGAGCAGCTTACCGCACAGCTGTCTCTCAAGGCATCGAACTTGCGTTGTATCTCATCTCTGTGTGCCTGGGAGGTATGACAAGAGAGAGAGCGACAGATTTCACTGCCTGAATTATATAACATAAAAGGAGACATCAGCTTCAGTACTCCTTCACTTCCTCTCTCTCACTCTGAGCACAGTGATCTCCTCCTCAGCTTCTGCAGTGGTCTCCTCCAGCTCGGTCTTGGCCTGCTGCAGCTGGCTCTCCAGAGCGTGGCGAGCCGCCTGCAGGTTGCTGATCTGGGATTCACGCTCTTGCAGCGACAGGGTCAGCTCCGTCACCTGACGCTTAATCTCCAGCTTCTGTTCCTCATGCTCCAGCCCAATCTATAAAGGCAGAGAGAAGGCGTCCTCCAGGATCAGGGAGAAGGAGGAGGTGATTCATCCCAAGGAGTAGTCAGAGACATGCTGACATGACACAACTCTCCACAGAGATGAGACGGCATTACACCTGACACTTCACCTTGTCTGACTCCGCCTTGATTCATTGTGCTGTCTTTCCTGCATTACTGTTTAATACTGTAATACTGTTAAATTTACAGTTTAATGTTTTGCAATAAAGTTGGTTAGTTCCTGATTTTCAAAAATCTAGCCTTTAAAATGTTTTATAACATTTCAATTCCTCTGTAAGTCACTAAATCCCAACATCATGTCATATGTCACATTTATGTATTCTACATAAAAAGTTCTTTTATCCAACTTAGTGCCTATAGAGTATAGAGTATATATCTAATCATCTAACTACCGCTTTCTACGCTGCACCTGCCTCCACATGGGTCATGATACACTGTAATTAGTTCCTCAGCTTACATTCAGGAAAGTGATTATAAACAGGTGTGTTTCCACTATTTGGAGGCAGATGGTTACAGATGGAAGCAGTCTAGTCCACAACTGTTTCTATTTAACATTTAGCAGCGTTTCCTCTCAGGCAGATATACACATATTCTTTGTGTGAATATTCCATAACAGTCGAAAAAGAAGAAAAGGAAGTGAGAGGTTGGAATGGGGCTGACAGGACAGTAAGATATAAATTGTTTGTCACACTCTGATAGGAAAACCTACATCCAATAATCTATCAACACATGAATCCCACTTCACAACCCTGTTTTGATTCCAACCCCCTATAATATCTCCTCACCTCTCTGAGCCTAGTCTCCAGCTCCAGCACTCGGCTCTTATTGCTTTGCTCCTGCTGACTCATTTTCTCTAGATGCTCTTCCAGTTTGGCGTTCTGGGCCTCCAACTTCCCGGCCTGAGACTCCAAGTAGAACTTCTGCTGGCGAAGCTCGGAGATCATCTCCTCCTGGGCTTTCCTGACGAGAATAGACACAAACACGTGCAAACACTTCGATAGAGGAGGAACTTTAATCTCTTGGCCTTTATCTTATATTACACCACTATGACTGGAGTGAATGTTGCACTTGGGATAAACATAAAAGTCCACATCGTTCCCTTGAATTCACCATAGTGTATTTCATGAAAAGAGAATGTTTTTAAATGCTTTTAATGCTTATTTTTGAATGGAATAATAATGTTTTGTGTCTCAGTACTTACATGTTTTTCTGGGTGTAGATGCTGCTGTTGGCTGCCAGCTTGTTGGCCTCAGACAGCTCAGCAATTCTCTGCTCCAGGTTGTTCATCTTAGAGTCCATAGCATTTATGGTCTGAACAGAAATTATGGACGCGATAACTTGTGTTTTAATTAAACATTGAGTTGGAGCTTCACATCACTGGCTTTAACTGGGATCAGGTTAATGCTCATTATTGTGTGCTCTACAATAACATACCCAAGATTATTCCAAACAAGAAATCTATGTCAGTGTGATAAATGTTAAAATATGCCTAAAATAGTGTCGCTGCCAAGCTGCTCTGTTCTTACCGCCTTCTGTTCACTGATGATGCTGCACTTTTCCCGCACCTCCTCCTCATATTTGCTCTGACTGGACTCCAGCATCTCCTTATCAGCCATGTCCGCCTTCATCTGGGCCTCCAACACCTGCTCAATGCCAGGCAGCCCACATAACTATAACCAGGATATCACTTAACAGGACAGAGAATGGTGTGAAGAGGGCATTCTGTAGATCTCCCAAGCACAGAGAGCACCCACAGCTCAATAAGCAAAAAGCATGACCACTAAACATAGCACAGAGCACTTCCTGTAATTTATTTGGGATATACCTGTCTGTTGTTTTACATTGCAGCAAAGTTTCTGCATGTGTGTGAGTGTGTTCTGAAATTTTACCTTTATCTTATCTTCATAGAGCTTCTCCTTCTGCTTCAGATGAGTCTCCAACCGCTGGGCTGTGGCTTGAGTCTCTCGCAGATTCTCTTCCAGCTCCTGCATGAAAATATAAATATGCTAATCGCTGCATATTAAATATCAGCAGCCACATGCACAAAGGCTAAAAAGTAAGTGTAATCTACAAAGCATTTTATCACAAAAACACAACCCATACATTTATGACTAGTTAGAAATAATCCACAGGACTCCTAAATCACTAACACCTAATCACAATCAGTGATGGTAATGTTGTGAAATACAATCAGCTCAACTCTGAGGGGACTTTGATTGTAGCAGAGCCGGTAAGAAATTCAAATACCTTACCATCACACAGGTGTTGTTTGATGTCAGATACAATATACTTGACATGAAAGTGTTTAAGTATGAATAAATACTAAGACCTGTCCTTTGTCTTTGTCACTGTGGGTGTAGCAGATTGATGAAACACAATATCATCCATAACAATGACTTCAACTCCACCCCTTCTCTTCACTGGGTTAGTCTTTACTGACCCTTTTCCCTTGTTATACCAGGACAAGAACAGGTGGAACTAAAAGACAATACTCAAACCATGGAACTGGCACAGCTAAATAAAATACAGCAATTATTAACATTTCCTGCTATAACATGTCAAAAAGGCTCATGCTTAGAAGCTCTCTCCATCCCAACAAAAAGTTTCTTTCAGCAGCTTTGTGTTTCAAGAGGACACTCCTATTTATGAGCCTTCAGTGTTATTTAGGAGGACTCCTAGTGGTAAGATTCAAAACTTGGAGCTATTACCTTCTCCCAAGCCCATCTCTTAGTTGTTTGTCACTTATCCCTGTTAAACAGTCCTCTGATCAGGTTGAAGCTGGGTGTATGTTTGCAGAGGAGTAAGTGACTAAAAGCTCTGTACTAATAAGAGTAATATAGCTGTAATTTGTCCCAACCTAACAGGTGCAACAAAACGGGAGAGGGAGAGAGAGAAGCCCACACTAATAAGGTAAACTAATTGAAAGCACTTGTGTGGGTGTATCATGGCTTTGTAGGTGTTTTAAAATGAGACAGTATCAGGTATAACTAATTACTCTGCGGTGTATGACTCTAAACTGTTAGAAATAACAGTTCAAGATAGGAGATGATAAACCTGAAGATTTTTAGAAATATTACATAAAATAGCACTTCCTCTGCAACGATGACAATGAGCTATGTTTATGTCACACCTCCTCTGATTTTTTTTTAGCTCTGCACAAGAGATGAAAGGTCGTTCACCAGAATCTTATCTGCCATCTGCTGAATCTGCTGGGCCTTGCTCTGGATCTCATCCTTCAGTTTAGTCTCCCGCCGCTCAACGATCTCCAGCCTTTTCACCTGGTTCTCAAGAGTCTTCCTACCATCCTGCACACGATGGACAACAGTAACACACACAGACACACACATACGGGCTTTAACTCACTAATGAGATGTTTCTTTAAGTTGTAAAAAATACAACCTCAGGTCAGAAGATCCACAGTCCAAAATAGTGGGTTCTGCTATTTGGACATCAAACGCATTTAGAGGAAATGCTAATTAGACTTAAGGTTTCCACTTCAAGGAGGAACTGATGATATACCGCAGCAGCTGCATCAGTCTGCTTGTTAGCGATGCACCTCTTCGTTGTTTATATCTCATTTTTTCAAGTTCCTCGCAATAGTTCCAAAGAGCCCGTTTGCATTTATGTGTGACGGTCTTTCCTCTGAGTCTCCTGTCTAAATGAACCTATTCTAATTACCAAATTTGCTGTGCTGTTTTCAAAGAACCCCACTCAAAAACTAATTACACTATATAGGTAACTACAGATGTGTGTAAATGTAAGCTTTTCCTGTTGGTATCTGCACTCTTCCACACTCTGGATTCTCCACTAACTGAAACATATACTCTGTGATATGAGTGAAAGCCCGAGACTATGATTGTTTGTGCAGAGGGACATCAGTGTCAATCAGTTTAATGACCCTTTTTTTAGGGTTTAGTTTTACCCTGTGGCTTACAAACACAGGGAAGTAAGGTAGCTTCTCAAACCAGGAAAATTACAATAATTACAAAAAGACAAGTGGATTTGCTTTTCAAATTATAATCAACTGTGACAAACATTCAGGCTATCTGACATGGCATCATGGCAGCACAAGCATTTCTCAGAAGGTGCAAAGACAACATGTTTACAAAAGAAAATATGGGCTCTTTGTGCTGAGCAGATACCCAAGCCAGATGTATTTATGCAACACTTTCAACAAAGAGATTTGTGATGTTGCAAAGCAACAAATGTCATGTGATACCAGATAATGAGAAGAAACAGGCAAGAGGCCAAAACACATATATACAAGGCTGTGTGTACAACTGAAGTGTGTATGTACCTCAGTCTCACGGAGGCGTCTGCGCAGGCTGTCGCTGGAGTCTTCCTTGTTCTGTAGCCTCTCTAGATCTCGCTCCATACGGTCTTTGGCCATTCTCATACTCTGAAGGAGGTCTGTAGCCTCAGCACTGGCCTTTAACGACTGGGGATTAAAAGAAAAATAGGTTTGTACGTTATTTACATAAACTTAAATGTTATAGAAAGTTGATGTTAACCTTGTCTAATTTACATTATCTCACCTGCAAACAATCATCATCATACATCAATTAAAAGAACTGAGTCAAAATAAAACTCATACGAACATGTAGCAGTATGATAATTGTGTATAACAACATATTGAATCAGTTATATATGCACCAGCAGCACTGATGACATTGGTTCTTGAAAGAGTTAAAGAGCATAAGGATGAACTAGCATCATTTTGCTAAGTTCAGTGGCTACTAGAAAAACAAACTACTATACACTGCAACTATGAAAATCATAAACAATCCATACTGAGTCATTTATATTTCATCAGTTACTTTGCATTGAGTCAGAAGTAGGCCTATCCCAAATGTGGGCTCAGTCAGTCTTGAAAATCAGCACCACATACTCTCGGCAGAATGGATGGTACATTTAAATATTCATCTCTAGGAAAAGACAATTAGGATGAAATTATCTTTACTAATGAGGCAAAGCTGTTTGATTGCTGATAATTAAGCAGGAAGTCTAGTTTTAAAAGACAGCTTAATTGTTCTCGAGCCATAGAGCAAATCTGACTGTAGAATGCAGTTTAAGAGAGAGACAGAGAGAGAAAGATGGAGGGCAGGAAGGTTAAAGAAGGAGTTTATACACTCAGCTGAAAGTGTAAAATGCTGTTAAATCTCTTGCACAGGCTCATATAAATTATTCATTAATCTTCCAAGCAAAAATATTCTACCTTGGCAAGCTTCTCTTGAAGATCATGGATCTTTGTCTGCTGCTCAGCATTGGTCTAAAAAGGAAAAATACAGTCATCATGAGTGACATTTAACTTATCATCCGTGGCTACAGTCAATCAAACTTGTCAGTGTCCTTACATAGAAATATTGTGTTTCTGACATCTTCACCAATCACAGAATCTTATTACAATTAAATGAACTTCATAAACCACCTTCTCCAGCTTGGTGACCATGTCCTCTGCTTCTGCTTTGCCTTGCTCTTTAGCCTGTGAGGATATTGGAAAATCAGTGAGATCCCATCCAGAAAAAATCATGGCAAGTAGACAGTAAACTAGAAACTTCAAAATGAATTGAGTTAAATATCATTACAGTATCATATTGTTACATTGAATTACACTGTTATTCTGAACGCTAACAAAATTTGTGGACTTTGTATTAAATAAACCAGAACTTCTTCCTATGTAACTTTCAGAGTCATTAACCGCTTTAGTTACAGTGTAGACCTTCTGCATCCTATGCTGGTAGTCTGCAGCCTTCCTCTTCAGTTCCTCACTGCTCTGCCTCGACTCTTTCAGCTCAGCCTCGTACAGGTCGCTACGCCGACGGGCAGCAGACAGGTCCTCCTCCAGTTGTCTGATGGAAACTCGCATCTCTTCCAGCTGGGCATGATATTCCTGCGACCAAAGACCACAGAAACCCACGCATAAGAGAGGAGAGGAGAGGAGGAGAGGAGAGGAGAGGAGAGGAGGAGAGAGAGAGAGGAGAGGAGAGGAGGAGAGGAGAGGAGAGGAGAAGAGAGGAGAGGAGGAGAGGAGAGGAGAGGAGAAGAGAGGAGAGGAGAGGAGAAGAGAGAGAGGAGAGGAGAGGAGAGGAGAGGAGAGAGAGAGGAGAAGAGAGGAGAGGAGAAGAGGAGAGAGGAGGAGAGGAGGAGAGGAGGAGAAGAGAGAGGAGAGGAGAGAGAGAGGAGAGGAGAGAGAGAGGAGAGGAGAGGAGAGGAGAGGAGAGGAGAGGAGAGGAGAGGAGAGGAGGAGAGGAGAGGAGAGAGAGGAGAGGAGAGGAGAGGAGAGAGGAGAGAGAGGAGAGGAGAGGAGGAGAGAGGAGAGGAGAAGAGAGGAGAGGAGAGGAGAGGAGAGGAGAGGAGGAGAGGAGAGGAGAGGAGAGGAGAGGAGGAGAGGAGAGGAGAGGAGAAGAGAGGAGAGGGGAGGAGAGGGGAGGAGAGGAGAGGAGGAGCAATAGTCCTAAACACAAAAGGAAAAAATAATATTAAGAAAGGAAATTTCCAATATGACAAAAAGAACAGTAGATTGCACTTAGCAGAGCACACACTCCTGCCAAAAAGTACCTGGGATGAGAACCAATCTTTTTGAATTCTGGCCACTTGTAAGCACTTTATCCATTTAACTTCACTATATTTGTTTAGCCGACATTAAGGATGCCCTTGTACCACTGCAGCAAAATTGGAAAAATTGGCAGAGTGAATACTATATGTATAAAGTGGAAAACAGCTCTCCAGCAGCCTCAGTGTTGCTTGACCTGAACCATTTTGACGAAAATGTTCTTGTCGGAAGCTACTGCATCATTCATCAAAGCAAACTCATTCATAAGAGATGTGCTTTAGATAAGCTGCTAGCATATTCCAACTTAACAGGATGAAAATAGTTCAGCATAATGGACGTAATTAAAAGACTTGTATGACGGCCATTACAAGTCGAACGTTTTCGGCAGTCATATTGGAAGAGACATTTCAAATATGGTACCAAGTATAAGCACACTAATAGTATAAAAGTCAATGAACAGAGAAGGGAATGTGGAGAGAAAAAATTGATCAGCCAGAGACACTTAATGCATATGTCTGTTTAATAGTGATTAGTCACAGCCTAACAGATCTAATTTCAACCCTCTCATCAGTTTACAGGGCACATCAACCTGTCTGTCATGCTGATAAAAAGTAGCATCCTTCTGCATCCAGGGAGACACAGACACAAATTAGGACAAGTGAAATAGACAGCATCAGACATGGTGAAAACAAAGCTAAAATAGTTTAGCGGTAAGTGGAATGGGAGGTTACATTTGTAATCATGGAACTCTGAATGAAGAGATTGTCTCGTGGTCAGCCCACGTTGACCTTCCATATCTAGATAAGAAAAACAACCAGTGATGTAGCTGTGCCGAGTATGACATGTCCCCCTCACTAATCAATGTGGCTCCACGTGGGCAGACTGACAGTCTCTATCAATGATAATCGACGGGATCTACTGGGAACCAGCTTTCATTTGGTTGTGACTTCCCAACTCAATAAAAGCTAGAAATGATTCTCAATTTCCAGTAATTCTTTGGCAAAACAATGACTCTATACAAGGAAATTAAAGACAAGGGAATTTAGCTTTCAATATGATGTTAAACAACTAAGGCCTTATGGAGTGTTGGATCACTGTGTTCTTTTATTACAGAGAAGCCGACAGCGAACACAATATCCTTGACTCATTCAGATCATCTGTTGCATGAAGAAGCAACTAAAGCTTACATACAAACATAGCTGCATTACTTGTGTTAGAATTTAGCCATTGTGGATAATTTACTTGTGTTGAAAAAGACATTCAAAACTCATTTACAGTCATCTAGTGCAAAGTGGGGATTCACTCTCAAAGCTATCAATTTACACTGCTGCTTCATAGATTTAAATCATTCAATTCACTATCTTGGGGCTGCATACTATCTCTATCCATAGCATCATCAGCCCAAAACACACAGTATGTTTATGGTGGCAAATCTTAAATCTTTAAATTCAACTCTCAGTATGTGTGATTTTGCTGTATACTAGGCAATGACAGTTGAGTTGCATTTCTGTTTATTTTAGTTGGTTGTTTGGCTGGATGCAGGAGAGCTGATACTGATTTTGTTGAAAACATTGTCATTTCAAACCTTGAAATGTCATAGAATATATCAAAGAGCAATCTTTTTCAAAACTACACACTGCACAAAGTATATGGTGGCTAAACCGGTACACTTATGGTGCTAATATGTTATCCTTTGAATTTCAATTAAACATACCAGTTTTTTTCACCATATTCCCCCTGCTATACACTACAGTACAACATCATTTATGCAGCAATCTAGTGCATTTTTAAGACTCTTTGACATGGTTCTTGTTTTAAAACAAGTCAGTTAGAAACATTAAAATGTCAGCCTGTCATGCCCCGTCTGGATAGTTAAGTTACCTTTTTGTTTATCCTAGTGTTCTTTGTCTCGTACTTCCTGTTATATTTTGATACTCACCTCTTCTCTCATTTCAGGTCCTTTATTTCCTGCCCTGTGTGATTACCTGCCCTGCCCTAATGTGTTGCACCTGTGTCCCATTGTCTCCCCTCCTCCTGAATATATAATCTTAGTGTCCCCTTCCTTCTGTGCCAGTTCGTCTTGCTCCCTCGTGACAGCAGTTTTCCTTGTGTTGTGTTTCTTAGAGCCAATAGTTTTATGACCTATTTTTGCCTTTTGACTGGTGATTTGGACACTGTTGCCCTTCTGACTGATCACCTGTGTACTGACCTCGCTCTGATTAAAAGGACTGATTTTTGAACTGAGTCTGTGACTGCGTTTGAGTCCAAGCCTGTGGTTCAGTGTTGACACAGCCAGAGACATTGTTTTCAACCAACTTGTGGAGCTCACATTATTGTACTTAGCAATTAATATGATAAAATCCAACAGGTGTCATTTCAGCTGGTGAGACTGATAGTTGGCTGGAAATGAGAGGCCTGCATTCGTCTTCCTCTGTTTGAAATAAAGAACCCATTGTTTCAAAAATGACTAAGGATTTTGAGTGGTAAATCTGCCACGGTTAACACAATGAACAACATACATGTGCCATCTGACAATGAAAAGCTTGACAGGCATAGCACCAGTAAGTAAGGTGGGAAGTGTTCAGCAAACAGCCAACTGACAGGTGGTGGTCAAAAGCGCCAAGAAAAGTAGCAATGCATGAGTAAAGGTAATGAAGAAAGCACATTTAAAACATTTAAAAACAGCAGGTGCTGACCAAAGTGCTTTACAGAGAGATTACATTTGGGGATTAATTGATTACAGAATAAAACAAAAACACAGGAATGCTCAAATAAAAATGCAGACATAAATAAGAGGATATTAGTAAATGAATAAAAGCATGGAATATCATAACACAAAAAACACAAACACATAAAATCCAGAGTGTGGTGAGACATGTTTTCACAGTGAGCAGAAGCTGAAGAAAACAGATGGGTCTTTTGACAGGTTTTAAAGATCTATACAAAGGGTAAAGATCTAATCGTTAATGGCAAACTATTCCACAATTTAAGGCCACCAACTGAATATTCTCAATCACCTTTTGTTTTTAACTGGGTGTGTGGAATGGAGAGCAGTTATTGGTCAGCAGATGTGAGGGGTCTGCAGGTAGAAAACGGGATGAGAAGTTGAGAGATGTAACCTGGTGCCTGTCTATTTGCTCCTTAAAAAAAAAAAAAAAAAATCTAAATAATCTTCACTGATAACCAATGAAGTGAGGCCAGTACAGGGGAGATGTGGTCTCTCCTTTTGGTACCACTGAGGAGTCTCGCTACTGCATTTTGAACAAGCTGCAGGCAAGATAGGGCTGACAGCTTGATTCCTTTAGAGAAAACTCCAGTGGTTGAAGCAAGAGGAAATAAAAGCTACCTATAGTCTCCAGATCTTTAACAGACAGAAATGAAGAAATTTTGCAGATGATCTGATGGAAAAAATCAGTTGAGCAACTGAGCTAGCTTTGCTCAAATTGTATACAAAAGAATCAGGACCAAAACCAGGACCTTGGTTTTATTCTGGTTTAGCTGAAGGAAGCTTTTTGCCATACAGAATAATTTTTATTATTATATTATATTTCTGAAAATAGGCCCCAGAGTAAGCATATATAGTGTATAACAAAATAGGGCCCAATATGGAGCTCTGTGGTACTCCACAGGGAACAGATGCAGGGGAAGAGGACACATTTATAGTTCTATTAGAGGCTGATCTGTCTCGGAGGTAGGAGGCAAACCGCTGAAAGGTCTGTCCCAGAATGCTAGCTGTGTGGAAGGCAGCTGAGAAATCTAAAATAATTAAAGTAGTGTTATTCTAAGCGTAACAGTCATATAGAAATCCCCCCCCCCCCCCCCCCCCCTACAGCTGTCATAGAGGTGAAAATAGCTATAGAAACAAAAAATGTTTTTTGTACCAGGCTGTAAACCTGGGGAGTCTAAGGGCATTGACTCGCTTTTGGAACCAGTCTCAAGTGGCCATTCAAAGAACTGCAGTGTTTGGTACTTCTGTGTTGGCTTCATTTTCCAGCCCCAGAGGTTGCTGCTTGGTCTCCCAGAGCTCTTCTCAGGTGAATGCCTGGAACAGGGGGGCGAGGACGTACTGGATTACCAGAGTGTCTGGTTGGCAAGCGTCGCAGCAATCTCCCTGGCAAATGCTACGGTCAAGAGCTCCAGAGGTGAGGAGATGAAGCTGCCAAGTTCATCCAGGACAGTATACCTGTTGTGTTGCTCAGCTGCAGCTGAGGAAGGTGGGTGGGAAGAGTGCCTCTTTCTGTTTCTGTTCCGAACCAGCATAAATTGATCAGCAGATAAAGGAGTTGGGCAGGAGCAGTGTCTCCTCTGCTGCTGCCTGAACCAAGGAGCGATTCACTACACACGCTTTAGGATGGGGGCCCGGGCTACTGAAGTGGAGGGACGTCAGGGACCTGTTACTTACAGAGACACTGGATCAGAGAACGCCCTAGCTGGAGCCAGGCCACCACTGTAAAGGACTGGTTCGACTGCATGTCTGGAACATTTGTTCTTTTTCATAATATTCCATTTGATTTCTCACAATGGGAGCAAGCTTCACTGCGACCCTCAGTCCTGATTGGCTGATGAACGTGTCCGTGACGACACAGCAGCATTCAAAAACCTCTTCTCACCCAGAGCCTATCTCACGTCAAAGTTAGCTAGCTTAACTGTCCACAGACAGATCTTACCTAGCTTCTGTCGCCAGGCGCTATCTAACTTTGGGGTTTTTTGCTCTTCTCCGGTCACACCAGGTCAAAGTTTTTACCTTACCCTTCATGGCTTGGTTTTATCATTTCGGCCCCTCTCACACGTAAAAGTCTCCACAGACGGTTAGCGCACCTAGCTAGCTTGTCTGCACATGACCTCTATCCCCCTACCGGCGACCACAATGTCAAGCCCACAGAGGAGAAGGAAGTTGCGGTGCAAGAGGCACCAGAGGCTAGCATCAGCTGGGGTTCATGAGGAAGACGTCCTAGAACTTGACTATGGAGAAGATGAAGGTGAGACCTCAGATATCCTCATATCTAAGGACGAAGAGGACAACAATTTCTTCATCACACCCGGAGCTGCAAAGCCCTGACCCTTCGTCGTTCCCGGGGATGGGGATGAGGGAAACACGCCAACTTCTCCTCTCCCCACAGACTTGCTGAATGTCTGGAAACACGCAGCGGAGAAGCTGGACATCCCCTGGCCCACTGTCATTACAGAGAACACCAGATCCCGTCACGAGGGGAAGAGATTGCCCCCAGCTAAGAGCGCAACGAGACAGTTTCTCCCAGTCTTCTCGGAGCTGCTAATCGAGATGGCATGTCCATGCAAAGACCGCCCGTATAGCAGCAGGAAGCTAATACCCAGAGCCTTATCCCTTGACTGTGAAGCGATGGAGAGCCTGGGTCTCTTGCATATGCCTATATACGACACAACATCTATCCTCGGCTCAGGGTTGTCCCAAAGCCCTACACCAGCCTCTAAGTCGGACAGGTTCCAGTCAGCCTTGACCGCGAAGGCTTAAAGGATGACGGCACTCAATGTTCTCTCGCTCCTCACTGCATACCAAACGAGATATGACATGAGTACGAGAAAATCCAGGATCCAGCTTCACTGGAGGAAATACCGGTCATCTCTGACTTATGCCTCCATGTTCAACGCTGTGTGGTCCAGGCCACGGGGAAAGCACTGGGAACCACAGTCTTACATGATTGAGCACGGTTGCTTAACCTCACCAACCTGTCTGACAAAGAGAAACACAAAATTGTCGACATGCAAGTCGTCCCAGAGGGTATTTTCCTGCTGTACTGACCTCCATGCAGTGACGATGTGAGACCAAGAAGAAGGAAGACGAAGCGCTCCAGCTTTGTCTCCCTCGCAAAGCAGTGAAAGACTTTCGCACAGGCTGCTTCTCATGTGCCGCAGTTCAAAATTCCAAAATTCCCTTCCTCCAGGCAGGAGAATGGGCCCCTGCTGCAGCTCCACCGGTTCAACCCGCATCAGCTGTCAGTTTTCAGGCTAGGAAGAAGAGATTGGCCTGACCAGTCCTATTCACCAACCCCACCTGTCTGGCTTTCGAGTGTGCTTCCCGGGGCCCTCCAGAACCCCGACCTCCAGCTGCCATAAGCTACGACTTTTCTCAGGGCTGGGGAGATGAACCCCTTGTTTCCTGCGATGTTGCCCCGCGCAGCCTTCCACAACACCGTTGTGGGGGCTCTTACGCTGGCAAGCGGGCCACACTGTGTGTCTCCTCTCTCCCTCAGAAAAGACAGGTGGAGAACGCTTGAGGTACCACCCTGGGTTTTACGCATGATCTTGCGGGGATACAGGCTTCAGTTCAACTTCACTCATACTACTCAAAGAACCCGGGTTATGTAAATAACCTTACGTTTTGCATGATGACAGCCTGTGTACATCCTCCTTTAGACGAAAAATGCTCTTATTTGCCTTTACATTTAAGATGTATTTTCCTCACTAATACCCATTGTGTCAGAGCTGGATCCCATCTTCACTTACACACACTTTAAATATTTTGCAGCATAAACATAGCAGCAGCTTCAGCAGTTTTTTCCAGTATATAGCTGGAGCAAGGTACATTCCAGATGAATGGTTCACTCATTTTACTGACCTCATCACTTTAATGCTGTAGTGGATGCTATATGATATGTCTACATTAACTGCTGAGTGAGCCAAGAAACAAAATGTACAGAAGTAATTGAGTAAAATAACGCTGGCCTTAGTTGATTCAAACATGGAGGCATTGCCGGCCAGATGTGATGTAAGTTGACATGAGAGAAAGGATGTTTTCAGTTCCCCTTCAGCTCGGTGCTAATATGAGAAGAATGAGCTGTTGTTTATAATACCATCAATTGATGGATGACCACTGTCACTGTGGTGAAATGGCGGGAGGGCTAACATGAAGAAAAACCACAGTAGATGAACAAAATTAGTCTCTTAACACTTTTCCTCTTGCCGGTGTTTTTCTCCCTCTATTTGAGCTCGAAGCAAGCAAATGGAAACATTGAAAAATTGACTGCAAATATTTTAGACGAAGAAAATGTATTAACAATTTGTTTGCCCTCAAGGATATGCACCATGCGTTTTGGTGAGAAACCCTGAATGTTAATATAACTGTTTGTTTACAAGAATACTCAATAGGGTACTTTCAAATCTACATTAATGTTTGTCTGTTTTATTGTCATTATGAGATATAAAAACGCAGTCTTTTCAAATCCCTCTAATAGAATTTAACAAAACCAATAAAGACCCTGTCTTTAGACCCAGTGCATACACGATAGTGTCATGCCTTCCAAGTTTTTTTGTGCTAACACAACCAAGACAAGAACAGTGGAGTTTTCTGTAGTTCTTCTTTCCTCTCGTATCTTTAGTGAAATTGTCCATTTGCATATGTTTTCAGGTTTTAATGGCTTTGGCACAGATTGCTTTTCTCTGAATAAGAATCTATCCCCAATCTCTACTGTTTGTTGATCCAACACTGCATGGCTTCTGCATGAAAATGATAAACACTGCAGTCATATGACAGAGCGTGGGAGACAGATGCTTTTCAAGATGAAATACTGGATTTAGCTGGCGTAAATACCCTCCTGGGAGGCACCAATGAGAACAAAAGCCAGATAATATGCATGAGCAACAAACTATCCTCATACATTTGAAGATACAGACTCATGTCATCTATAAAAGGTTTTGTTTTGAGAAGGTTTGTTATTATTAAGTCTGCTAAGTCAAACGTATCCAGTTAGAAGGTGATCAGTTCACTTCAACCATAGTCTTTGCAGCTGTTGACCACCAGGAGCCTTTACTAACATCTCTAGTCAATCCTGATGAATCTTCCACTGACCATGTTCAACTTTTGCCCAAAAAAAGCAAATCTTGACCTCCATTTGGAGAAGTCTATGTTCATGCTTACACTGTGAGGCTGTAAAAGAATGTCAGAGTGAATGGAACCTCATACTCAGCTTATCAGGCTCAGGTATACTTAGAACAACATGCTAAAGAGTCTGTCACCTAAACATCCAACAGCATTGTCCAGCTCCCCTGAGGGATCCCAGAGGACGTTGAAACCCCTTTCGTTGGTTGAAACGCTGGCCTGCGTCCAACATTTTCTGTAATATTCCAAAAGAGAAAATCTGACAGTAACTGGCCAAGACTGGCCAGATCTGTGGAGGTGACAAAGTAGGCAGGATTTGACCTTGTCTGTCAGACAGTTTTAAAAAAATTTGTAACAGCTATTTCCGTCACTTTTCATGAATGCCTTCAAACAGAGGATGCCTGAAAGCGTGCACCATTATCCTCTTTGGTAGGACTCATTGCATTAAGATAAGCAGACATGAAGACATGCAGGCAGGCTGAGATGCATGGACCCCTTCTACTATACATTTATATTGCATTGCATAAATATATAATGTCTAAATTATAACATGTTACTCTGTTAGGATTAAACAACTTGCATTTTCTACATAGGTGCATGCACAGTACATACCATTAAATGCAAATTCTAAACACTTTCTGACATAAAGAACAGGGTGTAGTCCTCTAACATGCATCACTGGGTTTTAGGCAGTGTATCAAGTGATGGTCAAAAATTCTGTTTCTCAAACAGTATGAGCTAAGGCCCCAGCACCTCATCACGACAGCCTGCCCACTGCATCAGTGCTCTCTTCACTTGTAGGTATATGGCTCTCATCACCATAGCAACCACTGCACAATGTATTCAGTGCTTGGTAACCAGCACTAGTGTAGGCTGAGAAAAACAGGTTGCTTTTCTATTACCTTTTTAAGAAAAAGTGGTGCATAATGTCAGGGAGATGATTTTCCATGCTCTTTATGTATTTTCCTGAACTGTCAGTCTTGTAACAGCTTAATTTTCACAGCTGGCAACACTATGCCATGTAGTGCTGCCACACGTGCAGAGAGATAAGCACACACCCAAACACTCGTACATGTCACACACTCATCACATTTGGTTTTAGTAATTAAGGACTGCATGTACAGTAAAGCTCCCCTGTCTCCTTCTTCAGTAATAACATCCTTTATTCTCAGGAGATTCAGAATGAGCACACACTTGATACAGTCCACTATAGAACTATAGATTATATAATCAGTGTGAAAAATGTGGCATATTGCTTTTTTTTTTGCAAATAAACTTTTAAATACTCAAAGTTTATTTATTCATTTATTGTGGCGTGAATTTCTCAGCAGACCTTTTACAATAAAACACTACAAGAACTGCATCCTTATACTACATATCCTTGTAAAATGGATCAAGGATTTTTTACATAAAAAGAGTACTGCAGCATTAGTAGATGTTTAATGCTATACTGACTGCACAGCTACAGAGAGTGGTGGGGCTCCAATATCACATGCCTGTTTAATTAACACTCAAACCCCAGACACTCTGCCTTGGTGACCTGCTCCATCTGACTGCAACTATGAAATACCCTTAATTTGCTTCTTTTGAAAAAAATAATGACATTTCTGCACTATACATTACATACAGAACCTATTACGGCTAGTATCCATTTAAAAACGGAACAAGTACTGACTTAAAATTAACAATAAAAATTCTGCACCAAAAGAGACATTTTTTCACTTAAGATTTTAATGTTAGAGATAGTAGATGTTAGATAGTTGATCAGTATTTGCCTTTTTTTAGCCTCAACATCAGGAGCCTCAACATCAGGAGTAAATGGTATGTACAATATATCAACCCACTGACCTACCAAGATAACATAACAATGGCATCCTACCTGCTCTTTGATCTCTTGAAGTTTGTTGCTTTGTTCCCTGATGTCATGGAGGAGCTGCAGTGCTTTATCATCCTCCTGTGACACTTCCATACGAGCCTGCTCCAAACTGCGCTTTAGACTCTGCAACCAAGACGTACATATGTTTTGTCAAACAAAACAGAAATGTTAACTAATACAGCAGCCCTGCAATAACTGGTTAAAATGCCTTTGATGAAAAAGTTTTAACTATGTGTTGATTCCACCTTATGCTGGTTTTGGAGGCTGTGCTGTGCTGTTGAATTGGATTGTGTTATTATTGTATTATATTAATCTCAAATGTAAGACCCATCGCACCCATTACAATCAAATTGTAATACACATGTATACAGAAATATAAAATCATGAGCACCCAGACACACACACACGAACACATACACACACACACACACACACACACACACACACACATACACACAGTAATAGTAGTAACTCTAGGTAAAGGCATATGTCCTGAACAGAAACACCCTGAAACAGTGCCCAGGACGCAGCCATAATGAAGGAATGAGCGTGCAGGTCTGCAGGGGGTTGCAACCCCTTGTTGTTATAGCACAATCCAGTGTGACAACCGCTGCTTCGTTAGAGGCTTCCCAGATAGCTGTTCTGTGCAGTTGCACAGGCCAGTCGGCCACGGCCGCCTGCCATCGGTTGAGGCTGATGTTTGGGGATGCGGTAAGCCGTCCAAGCTACAGCCTGGGCAAACGTCTGCCGGCATGCAGTTAGGGGAGGAGGTGGCGCCTTCCTGGGGAGACACGGTTGTAGCGCTTCGCCCTCCCTCCTCTTCTCCTTACATTTCTGCATGGTGGCTACCGCTGGGCCGAATAAGCCTTTCGGGTCCATAGGAACATCGAGGATTTGGATCTTCTCTTTCTGAGAGAGGCTAGAGAGGTTTAGCCACCTTGCTCTTTCTTGAGCGACCATCAGGGCCATGGCTCTGCGGGAGGCCCGGACAGCACACCTGTGCAGTGATCCGTCAGCATGCACAGCTCGTCTCACAGGGCTGGCTTGGGTGACGCTGACATCTCCTGTAGTTCAACCTGGTAGGCCAGCAGCAGTGAGGAAGCGTTCAGAGCATTCACCGACATGGCTGTTGCCTTGTAGCCTTTTTCATTTAGTGATGACTGAAAGCAATCAGCTGTGGAGGGTAGGGCGGGGCCTGCCGAAGTCATGGTGGACTTCTGAGTTGGGTGGAGGTGACATGCTAGAAGAGGTTCTGGAGGCAGGCGGGAGAGGCCTTTTCCCTCCATGTCAGCCCAGTCCAACGCCGACCCTCCCTGGTGGAGAGAGGATTGTTCCATGTCGCCTCCTCCAGGCACTCAGGAAAAAAACGGCAGAAGCTGTCTAGTAGAGGACTTTGGGAAGCTTTTTTCCCTTGTAGCGAGACGTGGTGGTGTCAGCAAGGACTTCAGGCCACACAATGCCCAGCTTTGCAGTCAGGTTTGGCACGTGCCAACCGAACTTGCTGGCTTTGCAGCCGGTAGGCTGGTAAAGGGCTCAGTGTCCTCCTCATTGTCCGCGCTCATCAGGGTCGAATAGCGGGGCAACAGCGTTGAGTTGTTCATCCCAGCTGGCACCCGTAGGGATGGTGTCTCCCTTGGTGCCCTCCGCTGACTCCTGTGATGGGGGAATGGCTGCCCCCAGGAACCACTGTCACCAGACTAGTTTGGCGCTTAGCTTGGCAAATCTTGATGGAGAAATGTACACAGGGCTCACAGCTAACCAGGAATGCTTATGCGTCCTGGGCTTGTTGCAGCCTTAGACACACAGCACATGCAGAATGGGTGTCGCTCTGTGAACTGTGTTGCTAGCCCGTTAGCTGCACCTGCCATCTGAGCTGTTGCTTCTGGGAGCGAGAAGAGGTTTTAGACTGAGGAGATAACTTGATGTCAGGCTTTTATAGTAGGAGGAAGTCTCTCCTCTAGGGAGCCCAAGTCACGTCTGTCAGCCAGTCAAGACTGGCGAACTGTAAAAGAGCTTCTGGGGGACAGCGCAGGGAACGTGTCCCATAGTGAGATACCGAAACAAATGTTGAAAGAGAACCACAGGGATACTCACACTGCATTCTGTGATGTAGGTTGCCAGGTCCTGCTCCAGGATGGTCCTCTGGGTCTCTGAGGCCTTCAACTCTATATCCTTCTGCTGCAGCACTGACTCGAGGTCAGACATCTTCCTCTGGACGAGAGAGATCTCCTGCTCAACCTGGAAATAAGAACATAGCATGGACCAAACTTTTCTGGCAGTTTAGTATAATTAATGAGTCTCTGGGGCCCACAGACCTGAGTAGATATACTTTTTTTTTTTTTTTTTTTTACAGCTTCCCTTGAGAGTGTAACTGTGGTAAAGATGCCTTCTTACTGTAAAATAAAGAATTTTTGAACCTGAGAACAACATGTAGTGTTTTTGCAGCAATCCCACCTAAAAATACACTTGTAGTGTGTGTGTGTTTGTGTGTGTGTGCATGCAAGTGTACAAGACTGCACTTGTCTCCTGGCAGATGTCATTGGTAGCGATTGATGATACAATTAGATGTGCCATTACAGCATTACAGGGCCTGAAGAGCATTGGAAACAAGAAAAACAGCAGGGCTGGCAGCACAGTCACAAATACACAGCCACAGCACTTAGTGTATAGCAGCACAGTCAGAATGTGGACACATGCTCACAACAACCGGTCGCCACAGCATGGGGCTGCAGCCAGCAAAACCAAAGGGTCATTGTTATACTGGAATCCAACATTACTGCAAAGAGTCACCGGATTTGAAAAAGGCATGTCATTTACAAAACATTTAGGAGACAGATCAAAAGATGCTGTGTAGTAATCTGATTATAACATGGATTAAGAATGTATTATAGGAAAGGCTAGATGCACTGTAACAAACTACATTTCCACCTATTACTGTATTCTTTAACTCAGTAGATTCTTGCATATTTTTGTGTGCAATCCAATGCACTGCAATTGGCCAGTCATTCTGTCTTCAAGCGTGTAGAGGTAATGTTGAGGCTACATAGGACAATTTCACATCACAAGAGAAGCTACATTTTGAAAGTTCATTCAGATTATGTGAATCATAATCTAAATGAAGCATTCCATCTCTTTAAGTCATGAAGCTTTCATGTACATCACTGCAAGCTCTGGACTGCAATATACGATGCTGAACCACATGGTAAACTTTAGAGTCAGTGTTTTGTTACAATTACAAAACCAAACAAACAAGACAAAATAATCAATACGAAAAGTTTCAATTTGTCCTCGATTCAGCAGAAGTGTCACTGAATGCACCAAAAGATTATCTTTATCACAGAGGATCAACACATCTAACTGCAAAATCAAATGGCAGCATTTGTTGATGGAAGTTGCTTTGTAAAATAGACATTCATGTGACTTATAAAAATAATGAAAAATAAAAAATAAAGTAATTTAATAAAGTAAGTTTTATTGCTGCAAATAATAACCAGACAGACCACTGATCTGAATGACATTATTTTTTTGAAAAAAAGTAAACACAGTTTATAAAACTTGAAATGTTGTTTATGGAGGGAAAAATTTAAGTTGATAATGGAATTGTGGGAGGGGAGAGACATCCTCTCCATCATAGCACAAAACCTTGTGTTGTGTTGAGTCATAAATAATGTTGATTAACCTTTTTAAAGTGTTAAAGTTTCATTATTCACATGATTCTAGTTTGACCTCTCTTTCCCCAGTTTTTCCTTTTCAAAGCTCATAAGCACCTCAGCACTTAATACTCATTTCATTATTTATTACACATAGTAATAATTGTACTTTTAAGATAGTGTCACTTGTAATTTTACCCCATGTGTTAAAAAGAAGTATAAGTTCACGGCACAAGGATGGCCCGGTCCTCTACAAGAGTCAGAGAGTGATGTGGAATACTAAAATACATAAAACACACAGACACACACACACACACACACACACTAGCTCAGCTATGTAGTGTAAAGGCAAACTGACAGCAGATGACTGGATTAGCTTGCTCTGGAAACAAACTCTTACCATGTGAAGAGTAATACCTGTGACATGTGTCCGGAAATTCTGGCTGTTTTGTGTTTTTAAAGTAATGACGTTTTTCCAAAGGAGATGGTCTTATCTAGAGAGTTGGTGGATGTAGTCCCTAATCTGCAGGAGAGGAGAGCATGAAGAGAGAATGGGAGATCGGGAATAGGGAGAGAAAAACGACAGTAAACAGTCTTTATGCACAACCTCTCATGAAAACTGAAGGGCTGACTCAATGCTCTTATGTAAAACACTTATCTTTTATAATCATACTGTATAGATGGCTTTTTTCCAGTCTGTTAGCTGGGATAATTTACCTTCCATGTGTGGTATGACACTCATCATAAAAGTTACAGCATACTATAGAATTCATGTATCTCAGTGTTTACCTATTTGACAAATGGACAAGGATATCATACCCTAGATTACAGTTATTACTATTGCAATCAAAAATACACATTAATGTTCAATATAAATAGCTAATCAAGCAAATGAACCCTCATTAAATACATTTCAAAACCAGTCTCTAAAACCAGGAACAGCACCTACAGTAGCAATCAAACACTGAAGACTTAATTCACATAGTACAGAGACCTAGTATTTCACAGCAGTGATGCTTCAGACATTAACACATATTCCATTTATACAGTCACATCATCAAACACGACTAGCAGATAATTTGTTTTGTTCACAGTTGAGGTATTTAGTGAATATACCACTGGAGATCCATACTGTGCTGACCAAAAATTGAGTCATATTTTAGCTTAACTGAGACTATAAATAACCTGCTTGTGTTCACACAACAGCCTCTTTTACCACCACTGGATATATTTGGCAGCTTTTGTGATCAAGAGGCAGGCAGAAGAATGAGCGACACAGGGAGAATGTCTATTAAAAGCAGAGGCTCACCTCCCACTCCTCCCTACAGTAACATGCTCAGCTCAAGCTCAACTAACATGTGGAGGGTAGTGAATTGCTGTGTGTTTTTACCGTTGCATAACTGCGTTCGTGTGAATTGTTATTTATATTGTCTGTGGTTATATTGTCTGCTTCAGTTTTTGACTGTGCCCTGTACAGGAGATCACATGCAGCAGCATCTGTGTCAAAAAACAAAAGTAAACAGACGTTGCAGATGAACAGCGGATATTATGAATCTCTAGAGATGACTCTGGTGCTTACTAATATTTCCCCAGAAATGTGACTGATGTAATCATTAGGCTTCAAGGGTCATGTGCCCAAGATGCATCAGAATTCTGCCTGGTATTCCAGTCTGATTGGTATGACATGATGCAGGAGCAGGTGGCCTCTAATGACTGATGATAGCATGAGCAGAGCGTAAGCCGAGGTGAGCTTTCTCTAGCACCTGCTGATCTTCAGGCTCTGGGCATATTACATCAATGGTAGGCTACATATTGCTGCTCTGCCGTCTGGTTTAGACGAGATGTCAAAAACATCCTATTTGTATTTGTTGTTCTGAAAGCAGAGAGAAACCAAAGATTTCACCCATGTGAAAATGTCTTGACTGAGATACACAGAAGCCTTATGTCCTCTTGGTTCATGTCTCCTGTCAGCTCTCAGAGCCTTAATGAATCTCATACATCCATACGAGCTTAGTGTTGTATATATCGTAACAATGTGGAGAACTTCTTTAACAGCCAGCCAGTGGTAAAGCTGGTGGTTATACGGTGCCATCCTAGCATGAGGCACCAGATGGGACTCAGATCTGGCTGTCTTCCTCCCGACTCAAGTGCTAGCTGGCTGTCCATAATGAGCTGAGCTAACAGACTATGCAGCTGGGCTCCTCCTCTGCAATAATTAGTTCCCTGAAAGCAACTACTAATAACTATACTTTTAAAATCTCATTGCAACTACAAGAAAGACAGTTTGACCACTGAGCTGGCCCCGGTTGTGCTTGCTTAAAATTTCCAACAATTCCTTGTTATGGAAACATATCATTATACCTGCACCATTATACCTGATTTTTACAATCAGTGCGAGCAACATAATCACGGTACCTGTCGTCAGAAAAGCTCCATAAACACTGCTTGTTTATGAGAGCTCATCAACAACCAAACAGTAACATTCACAGAGGAACATCGGCTTCCAACTCAGTTGAGGAGATCTTTTTCGTGGGTTGAATAATATGTGCTGGGCTGTGAGTCAGAGTTGTTGAAGAGGAGGAAAGTGGAGAGAGGTTGCATCCCAGTCATGGTGTTGCTCTACATTCAGTCTGCAGGGTGACCAGGGTCCAGTGCTACTGTATGGGCTGTAGGCAGCGGTGAATCACAAACCTGTTGCAACACTGTAGTGGCCCAACTTCTTCTCTAAAACACACTCAGAGACCTTCTCCAATCTACCCCCCCTCTAGTTTGATCTTTTAGCCCCTCTTCTCCACATATATGGGAGATACTTATGCCTATTGTCATGACAACAACAAATTAGTAAAACCTCAACCATGCAAGATAGATTGAGTGTTTCTGGCTTCTGCCATTGCATCAGTTCGCTGATTCAAACATGGCTCTCTAGCTCCGTAGCTTCTTGCTTAATACCACAGGCTTTGAAGATTAGGGGAAAGTTAACCCAGACCAATCTGTGAATGCATCCAGTCTGTGCTTGATATTACAACACCATACATTTTTGAAAGTGGATTATAGGCCTAGCGCATCCGTATTGGTTTCCACAGTTCATGTATGTGAATGATACATTTTGACAGACTTTTTAAAATTGTTTTTAAAGAGCAAATTGAAAACTCAAAGGAATACATATATATTGGTCAGAAATAACTACCTTTTGTTACATGAACTAGGAAAAAACCTGAAAAAATGGCATTGGCAAATGCAATTCTGGGCATGTAGCTCCCAAGCAGCCACCTGCAGGGTGATGTGTGGATATATTAAAATGATTTTACATATCCAGTGAAATATGTTGTCATAGACGGGGTGTAAACACAGTCAACTAATGTCACATTTAGTCTTTGATAACTAACTCTGGTAAAAAGGTGTTGTGTGATTTTCCTACATAACAAGGTTGGTTAGTACGACACTAAAAACACTGAGGCCACCGGTGCTACAGGCCCACGTGTGAATGCTCTGATGCTTTACCGATTTATGGTGGTCGAGTTGACTGTATATCATAATCCATAAAAGTATGGTGAGCACTTGGGAGTGCACTTCAAAAATCCAGTCCATCATTATATCACATCCAAATGACAAAGAGGATCAGTGTGGGCTTCTAAAGGAGGCTTTTGGGAAAATGACACTTGAGGATGAGGATATGGAGCAGTAGAGCTCTCTCTATCTCATCACAACTCACATTAAGCGCTGACAGATCTGTTCTGCAGAGAGTTAGTGTCTGTACCATCTACCTTCAATTTGGCCTGCCTCCACAAAAAAGTAACTACAGATTAAAATAAACACCAACAGATGTGACTGTACAGTCGTCCTGGCAACTTTTAGATAAAATGTAGCCTGTGTATTTGGCAACTTATAAAGCATGCTCCGTATATAGCATATTGTATTATCATTATCGATCTGTCCATGTATCAATATCTGAAATGTTCTTTTTTCTTTCATGTCTCTCCCACAATCTCTTCACTATCATTCTGTTTTGTTCCGTCTCAAACGTCCTGTCAGTACTGTAATTTGTGATCCAGCTGAATAGGCGCCAGAAACAAGCAGCAAGCTTCCTTCACCTCTCCTTTACCCTTGGCAAAACCTGCTGTTACCATAGAGATACTTTCTTCCAACGACAGTCTTCATATTGTCATACTTTTTCCTACTGACTTTGTAATCTCAGCTTTCTTCCTACAGTGAATCTCATCCCCAACTACTACAGCACCTTTCCGATTGGAAGTTTAAAGTGAGTTGAGATCATCTCTCAATCCTTGCATGATAGACATTCACAGAAACTTTGTCTCAGACCTTCTTCAGTCTTGGTAAAGATTAATCAGACATCAGAAAAAAGCATGCAGTGGTCTCATTATGACATATACCAACATTGAGGGAGTTTGAACATCACCCCAGGGAGTGATAGCCATCTGTATGAGTGTATGCCACAGTAAGCACAGCAATGAAGAGAGATTGGCAAACAAAGACACAGCATTTCAGTGTCGTGACCAAGAATAGCGTTCACTCTTGATGGACAAGATACAGCTGCTGCAGCTCAGTGCTACCAATGCTATCTCATCACTCCATAAATCCTCAGCTGTAGTGTCAGTCAATCAATCCATTAGGCAGTAGTTCCTTCATGCTGAGATGGGGAACATAACAAACGACTGTAGCAGTTCAGAGCTGTAATGCAAAGATACTGCTTTGATTCTTTCCCTGATCAGTCATCAGCATCAACCCCTTCCTTATTGTTATGGACTAAGTAAAATAGTATGGCACTTACTCAGAGACTGCTACAGCTTACAGATCTTCTACCAAGCTCCTCAGACGCGGCACCTCCTCGTCCAGTAAGCCCGTTCATGTGGGGTCTCCCTCGGAAGCCACCAGCCAGAATGAGAGCTTCGCTGGTTCATCAAATTCGGGGATGTCATCCTCACTGGAGAGAAAGTGGAGCTGAGGGGAGAGAGAGATGCGCTGTGGCAGGGCAGAAAGCTGTGAGACAGCGAGAGTGACTACAGATTACTGCTTACAGAGAGCTAGAGCGGCGGAGAGAGGGAGGGAGTGGAGGACTACAGAGAAATTGCATTGTAGAGTAATGCAGCAGACCAGTGATCACATACTGTAGAGAGTGAGAGGAGACTCTCACTCTCTCTCTCTTCTCTGTCACCCACTCACCCTTACCACCCCCAAGTATTTCTTCCTCTCCCCATACTGCAGCAGCCGTCACTAATCGCACTAATGTATGCAGCTTGACACACTGTGCTAACAGCCAGTTGCAAACTACTGTACATTCATGTCTCAGATGCTAAACACTCCTTAAATTGTGCAGCTCATTAGTAACTAAACGCAGTGACCCTTACTAAACCTCCTCTAAATGAGTAGCAGTATTGCAATCTAATTACTGGCAGGACAAGGATGTTACTAAAGTAAATTTTGCTTTCATCTGCAAATAAGCAAGAATGAGAGCAGTGAAAAACAGATGCAGGTTCTGGTTTAAAGAAAGACGCCTGTATAAATGCAATATGTATCATTTTTCATTAAAAATTAACACACTTCTGAATAAAACTGTGCTGGAAACGTCCATTTTTAGCACCATTTCATAGCTGTGCAAAAACAATACTTTCAAATATTGCCTGTCTGCTTTAAAATATGCAACAGCATTCCTGCTGGATTTACTGTAAATTCATCAATCGACTCTGTAATTGCTGGTATTCAAAGCACGAACAGTGCATTGCTGATTTACTATACATGTAATATAGTTAATTGAAAGTACTGTAATGTATGCATATAACAATGTAAAAAAGCATATTGAGAAGTATCATTGAACCAGAGTAAACAGTAATACACTGTGTCATGTCACAACCCAACAAGGTCCCTAGTGTCTAACATAGTAGTTCAGGCTCACCTCAATTTACTTGTTTTTATGTTAATGTAAGCCAAGTGACACGTCACTGTGTATTGACTTGCAAACTACACACGCACACACACACACACACACACACACACACACACAGTGACAGATTACACACACAGTAACAGATGGCAGAACCTAACCTGGCAAGCATTACTACAGCATCACAACAGAAGGGACAAAATGCTCAGAAGGTGAAAGCATCAATGAGAGTTACAGTAATCAGTCGCAGAGTGAAAGCCTTGGCTTAGCTGTATAACAAAGGAATGTTTTTGTACCTAAGGGCAGGTCAGCTTACCCGCTACACTGGCTTGGAGTCAGATCACACCTCCACTATCTCACCTCCATCTCTACACATCCTCGCTACTGTCAGGAACTGATTTAATCCAATGCGTCAGTGACATTTCTGAGCTCAGCTGCTTCAGACCTCTTAGATTCAGCCAAGCAGATCGGTTACTGAAATCTGAAGAGAAATCTGTGTCTGGACAAGCGCGCATCCAGGAAGAGCCCTCAATTAATAATTTCCCTACGCTGACCCAGGATGAGGTCATAACCTGCCACACACAGTGTTTCTGCTGAAAGCCTTTCAAAGGTACACTAATGTAACCAAATATCTGCGTATATGGAGAAGCACAGAATTCAGAGAGAACATCTCTTTTCAATCCTTGAATATCTTTGAGAAAAACGTGTAATGATTTATAAATAGAACCTACTTTTAGCTTATACCATTACATAATACAACATGTTGTTAGAGGTATGTGACTGCGCTCAGCCTGACACTTCTTCTTCACAGCTACTGTACAACTTGTTGTGGTAAACAACATAACTGAGTATTTACAGTAAATTCAACAGTAAAAACAGATCTGCCATCCCTCCTCCACTCCTCCTAAGATAGAAAATAATCTTTTAAACACCCGGATATATTCTCCTCTGTCACATTAAATATACTTAATATTGATAAGTCACATGTTAAAGCAACAAAATGAATTTGATGACAAAACTGTTTATATTTAATATAATATCTTAGTGATTATGATTTGCTTACATCAGTATGAAAAAGGGTTGCATTTCCACAGTGATTTGGAGTATTGGGTTGAGGCAGAGGCATCATACTGATGTTACCTAGCAACAAGGTATTGTATGTCTCTAAGGCCAATCCCATCTTAATTCTGAAGTAAAGACGGAGAAAATCCAACCCTTTTTGACGAGGTGTTTTCACTGTATTGTACTATAACAAGTAGAACAGCCACTTCACATTCTGTTGACATTTCAAATCTTTCTTCAGTGTACACAGTACTGTTAATTCTTAAGTTTTTTTCCCTGCAAAATAATACTAAATACTATTTTTTTTAAATAAAGTGGATGCCAAACATTATAGCAATGGCAAAAACTATCAACATTGGGAAATGATCAAAGAGGTACCTCTTCAGCATGTTGCCACAAGCTTTCCAGTTATATTCCAGAAGTACCCACGTAAAAACACTGCCATCCTCTGGCAAAACATTGAAATCATTTCTACATTTTGTGTGTTCTGTCATGTTGATATTAGGTTAGGGCTATCAGATAGAAATACTGCAATCTAGAGGTTTGAAGAGCCTGGTTTTGTTACATAACAGGCAGCCAAACCTTGCATTAGTTAAAAAAGGCAGAGTCAGGCCTGGATGACTAAGAGTTGATGTTACATAAGCACAGTACACTCAGTACTAGGAAGATGTTGCTCTAGATACTGACTGTAAAGTGTCATGTCAGTCAGTGTAAAGTGTCAGGAGCTAATTTGAGGGAATTTAAGGTTTCTTACTCATTTGGTAAATCACATGACTGCCACAAAACGATGCAGAGAGGGGATAAAGAAAAGCTGTCATACAAACAATGCTTTTGATGTAGCTGACAATCCATCAAAGACATAAGGCTATTCAAGTTCTCTAAAGGGAAAATTATCTTTGGCTGTACACACTGGAGCTATGTAGACTGTATTACAACGATGACTGCCTACCATGATCTCTACTTAACAGAACAAACCTTATACCCAAAATAATTGGCAATCATTCATAGAATCAATCATTTTATAACATTGATCATTATGACTCAATCTCATTGGTATGGTTCTTTAAAGCTGTGCTGTGTAAGTAGACCGCTGATTGTTTACTAATCATTTTGGGTTTTGTGAGTGTAATATCCTTTTTTTCCCACAGAGGGAGCCAGAGTCTGTAATAAAGAGGAATAATGAGTGTAATGTTTATCTCCATCCAAAGAGGAAGTTCAGTGTGTTGACTAAATATGCCAGACTTATGTTTATTTAAGTATAACTCCTGACATTAAGCTCCATGCAGTTGTTAGATTCTTCTCCTATGATGACAAAAATTATCTACAAAAAAGTTATGCAATGTCGCATTTTGCAGTGCTCTCTGATGATGTTTTTATTGTTTTTCACCATGGTTCAATCTTTAGTTCTGCTGTGTTATCAGAAATATTGTTTGTTCTAAAAACTATAATGATAAATGTAAAAACGACACACTGCACTGCCTGATCAGGTCATAATACAGTGTTAACTCTTTTTAAAGCACAAAGGTTGTTGTGTTTTTATTGATTCTGCCATCAACTAAACACCAGGAGCATTACACTAATAAGGATAATGTGGGCTGATAAATTCATTCAGCTTAGCGGTTTATCAAAGCAGTGAGGTTTTGATGTGCTCTGAGGAAATCACCCATTATCTAGCGTGTGGCCCCCTCAGTCTCTGAAGCTAGGCAACAGTGGACCAGCAGGCTGTGACCCACTTCTTTTGTGCCTTCACTTTATCAGCTCAAGAGGCTTTGTTTCTAATCATTCATCACCACCGCCCCGCCCCCACTATCCTAACCTCATCTCTACCCCTTCGTTCCCCACCCATACACACAGATACTCACATATAACTATAACTGTGAGGGCCTTTCCTGAGTACATACATTTTTTAACCTTTAACCTCTACTTTTGCTAACCTAAACCTAATACTAGTTTACCCTAATACTAATCTTAAGTCTTAAGTCATGCCCTCAGACTAAATTAGCCTCTTAAAGTAGTTAGCAAGGAGTTTTCTGTATGTGAAAAATTATACCCATACACACATGAATTAGCAACATTTTGACACCCAATTCAGAAAGAACTAGGAATTATACATCTGATTCATGAGTGAGGTGCAGCTTGCAGAAAGGCAATTTTGATCAGTGTCCCTAATTTCATGATTTAGCTTCTTGGGACTAGATGCTACCACCTAAATATTTGGAAAGAGACAACTTGAGGAAAATGCCTTTAAAATAAATGATAGCCATGGTGCTGGTAGAATTTCATAGGAATAACTGTTGCAGCCAGTGTGACATTTTACTTTATGGAATCATGTATACAGTTGCCATGGATACAAATAGCTATAATTCACTTCCCATTACACTTGTTTAGCAATTTTAAATATTTGATCTAATTTGATTCTGTCATAAAATACATACATAACATACTTGTGCAAAAATACAGGCAAAACAAAACACATATAGAATAGAATATGGAATATACTGAGTATAAGTTGACTTGTGCTTGTAGGCACAAAAGGTGGCAGTTGGTGGCGCATCGTGTAAAAACTGAACATGATTAAAACATCGCGATAACTGTGTTTATCAAAACAGCCGTGGTCATTTGTCAGGGATATGGAAAACTGACAACTAAATATACTCAAATGATCTATTTTTCATGAGTATAGTTAGGGTAACATTATTATAGGGGGAGTAGTTTTTCCTCTTACAGGTTATTATTTAATATCCTAGTAATATATCAAATCATACAAATTACATCGATCATCACATCTTTTTTAATTTTTAAGCACCGGTTTGTAGTAAATGCAAATTCATGGGTTTTAAAAAAGGTTTTTCCTGCATAACCGTTTGTAACGACGGACACTGCATCATTTAAGCAGCAGTCTGTTCTTATTTTATCTTTTCACGTGCTCATTTACTGGTTGTCACAGATGTGAACCACCAAAATATGGCGCTATCGTTTTAAGCCAATGGGCTGGCCGTTTGTAACAGATTGCAGCTGGCGTCACTACCGTGGCGGGAACGCGCATTCAAGAAGGGAAAGAGGTTGAGAAGGCATCGGGATCGCGCTCATCTGTTTGACTGGCAAATGCCTCCGGTGTAAAAGGCCGATCATTATGGGGGACCCAGGACCCCAAGACAGCGTGGACCCTGACCGACCGAACGCTGCGCAGAGCTCATCGAGGCGGTTTATACCGGGATAAGAACATTTTGTGTCTCCACTAATATACAGTCAGTCAGTGAGCTGCAGACGAGGCGGTGTTTGCTGGGATTCAATCAGAGTCAGAGTCGCGACTAGGTAGGTTTACAAGGAGAGAGGGACGTGAGGAAACTGGAGAGAGAGCAGTTTGCAATCTAACTGGATCCAGCTCTGAATTTGGAGAATGATGGATGGATTGTCGATAACAAGCCAGTCCGGTCAGCCCAACCCAGTCAGAGCAGGGTGGGTTCATCCGGAGTGAAATCAGTCGGCTCTCATCTGTTGGCTTCTCGTCCGCCGGGCGGCGATGTCCGCTTTCTGCCTAGACCTGCAGACGTCTGCCGTGGTTTCAGCACCACTGGAACTGGACAGCGACTGCATGGAGTCCCGGGCCAGCCCCTCCGCCCATGAGCCTGGCGGCTTTCAGGGTCATCCGCTGCGGCACGCCGGCTCTGGAGGCCTCGGTATGGCCTTGGAGGAGGAACTGGCCATGCTTACCGGGGAGCGGGAGGACGAGGAGGAGCTGGCGGACCTAGAAACGCCTGCGGTGGGGCATAACGCAGACTTACTGTCGCTCTTCCGTCAAAAGGAAAAAGACTTGGTTTTAGCTGCTAAACTTGGCAAAGCGTTGCTGGAAAGAAACCAAGACTTGACCAAGCAATATGAGAAAATGCACAAAGATCTCAACGAGAAATTAGAGGTAAACTTTGAAAAGAAAATAATAATTTGCTCAAGTTTTAGTGCTTCCTTAAGCCTCGTTCTGATTTGTCATCAAAATGCCATAATCCTACATCCAAGTTTAGGCCTTTGCGATGTAAACAAACTGTGGAGCTTTACTTTCAAGCTAACAGAGAGAAGGGGTTTCATGTAGCATGAGTCATTTTTATGGTAACGTATGTGCTATAAGCTGGAAACTAGCTACTTAGAGGAAATTGAAACCTGCTGGTAACTCTGATCTGAACGACAGTGTCAGGCCAAGCTAACAAAAGGTGTAGCACAGTATGTGAGTTATCCCACACATCATGTTTACAGTGAATGCTGTACAGTTGAGCTGTTGTTTTTGTTGTTTTAAAAAATCCTTCACACAAGCCAACACGTGGCGTGAGGAACCACAAAGACTAATCCTGTGGCTGTCCAGGGCCTACTGTATCTACTGTACATCTGTTCAGCTCTTTGATCCATATTCATCCCCATGTTGCAGCTCAGAGAAATAAGCTGCCTCTTAATATCAAACTCTTCTTATTATTCATGTTGTTACAGTTCCTGATGATGCTGTTTTGTGGACTGGTTTTGAATCTCTTTGATCCCTCCTTTTGTTTGGGCTCATACCCAGAGATGAAAACAGTGGCTACACAGATGCCAGCTGCTTCAGCCTTGGACTTAACATAATATCAACTCCCATCCAAACTCTGGCAGTCGCTGGTGGTGCAGTGCATCTGTTCACCGTTCATTGCCATCTAGAGAATAGAAAGAAGCATCATATTATCTGAGCTGTCACTCCAGGAGCCAGGGACACAGGAGACAGTTGTTGTCATTGTATATCACAGTTGCAGTTATTCACAGTCACTCTTTTGAACTTTTTTATGTCTTGTTTAAGTTTAACAAAACTTCAGTTTCTGGTGTGTGGTGCAATAGTCAAACTGTATTCATATGTTTTCATGTTAATGTTAAATCTACAGTTATAGCACAGAATGAAAACGTGTCTGACTTTTGCAGGACGACTTGAGCTTAAGAAAAAACTTGAATTTGCCTTTATTGTTGTAGAGTCATGTTTAGTGAGGGGATCAGTTTGCCATCCTGCACTTTTTTTCCTTCACTGAAATATTTCCAAGGATTGAGTACAACTTTCTCAGTCTGTTGAAGAACCAGCATCTGTGTGAAGTCTCTGACTTTGTCACACACGCAAGGCTTTCATTGGATATGCTTTGTAAAATTAGGGCAATACTGTACATAAAATCCAAGCAAATCAAGGTTTAACCATATCTCCCTTTCTCCCCTCATTCACATGCAGCACTTGGAACAGGAGAAGCATGAGTTGCGTCGGCGCCTGGAAAGTCGAGAGGGGGAGTGGGAGGGTCGTGTGGCCGAGCTGGAGACGGACGTCCAGCAGCTGCAGGGTGAGCTGGAGCGCCACCAGGTCCAGCTGAGAGAAGCTGACAGGGACAAGACCAAGGCCATCAGTGAGCTCTCTGAACAGAACCATAGACTGCTGGAGCAACTCAGTAGGGTGAGCAGTGTCATGTGTGTGTGTGTGTGTGTGTGTGTGTGTGTGTGTGCTTCTAATGTCCTTATTCAGATGCACTAGGCCAATCTGCATGGAAAAGTTAATTAGTAAGGGGTTTGAGTTGGTGTATCACATGGTCTTAATGCTGCCTTAAACACCCTTCCACCCTACCATGAAACTTCTCATGGAAATTCCAGTGTGCGTGCATGTGTGCGTGTGCATGTGAGCGTGGGTATAGTATGCCTTTCTCCCTGGCTGGGCCTCGGGGTCACTCAGTCCAATTCAAGTGTGCCTGGCTGACATGACATAAGGGGCTCAGCCAAGTGAAGATTCATCATCCCTCAGGGGGGAATCTACCTCCATTCAGCCTGTCTCTCTCTAACTTCACCTGAATTATGCTAACTCATCAATATAAAAGCGGAGCTTCCGGGTGTAATGGTGAATAATTTAGAATGATTGGACTGCACACTTATGCAATAGCACTATGCATATTGACAGGTAATTTGAGTGCAGTTATTATGACTGGCAGAGCAGAAAAGGTCTGATATGAGATAGGTAGAAAAACAGATTGATAGACGGACAGATAGATAAGGTATATACATCAGGTCGAACTGATATTGGAAGTAGATGCAGATTGATGCAGCTGAGAGTGCTAGTGTTTAGCTTCAGCTGATTAATCCTTTGCTAAGGAGCTCAAACACTTCAGTCTGCTCAATCTACACCAAAACAAGGACACTTTTCCACATAGAGGATCCATATTTAATGTCATTGCTGTATTAAGTGTAAAAGCGTTCTTGTTTATTTGCCCCCACTCTGTCGAGGCTTCATTCCCACGCTAGAAAAAGTAATGTAACATGTCACAGCAAACTATAAGAATGATTGATAATCATATTTCCTAAACTGTGTGTCAGGCTAAGAGCTGTTAAGTCACAGGGCTGAGCTTGCGTTTCACCAACAGCAAGACTACGTCATGCTACCCTCCCTGTCAGAGGGATATATAGTCTAAACACCTGTAAGACCATTATATCAACTTAAGGGCTATAAACAGAGGCATCACAGTGTTGTCAGCTGCCAGGTAGGCTGGCAGTGGGTGCATAGACAACATTTCAAGATGCCCAGAGCTGTATATATAAAGGTTGTGCAGGTGCTTTGATAACCCCGTCAGCAGTAATGTCTATGGCAACGATCACGCTCGAGCGTGTTGTTTCCCCTCCTGGGAGAAGATATGATCTGCTGCCGGGCACACGCCGCTCAGGGAGGAGAAGGCTCCATGTGGCTGATTTTAACCACCAGCTCGCAGCTGTGCAGAGCGAGTTCTGCTTGTTGTCTTGATCAGATTAAATTAACCTCCTGCCATATCTTGCCCCAACACCATCATCACATTGCAATCAAGGACTGTCCTGGACGGGTCAGTCGCTGTGGATTGCAGCAAAAGCAGGCACTTAGCATAATTAAACTGCATTTGATTTAATTGAAACCTGGGTGTGGGAATCTATAAAGATATTCACTGGAAGTGGTCTGTATTGTGTTTAGGGGGAGAGCATATCTTGTGGTCTTTGTGACTCAGTGAAATTCATGAGACCTAATTGACTCCATCGATCCAGATCTCATGATTCAGTGCGTTGTGCAGGCAGAGGGAGACCTGCTGGGTAATAGAATAAATGAGGTCAGCCACAGTACTCTCTCCCTCTCTCTCTCTCTCTTTATCCTTTTTCTCTATGACTTTCTTACGTTCTTTTCTCTCTCTGTCTGGACTCATTACTAAGCAATGTGCTGTGACTAAGTAACATTAACTGTTTACAGCTCAGATTGAATGGAGGGAATGTAAAACTGTCCTGAGGAAACCCTTCAGTAGTGAACTGCAGGTCCACTGTTCTCTCATGCCCTACCCATCTCTCTACCCGTCTGTATTATGATGTAAATCAGTCTATATGTGGCGTCCTGTAAACCCTGTCCAAAACTATGGAATAGGACACGTTCCTATGTCCATCAAATGCTTATGAGCTTGTTATTGGCGTCCTTTAGCATGCCTGCTGGAAATCACATTTCACAGAGTGGTGACTGGACAATAGACACATCTATTGAGCATCAGGCTCCTAATTGACAGAACAACCACATCCACAGCCTCTGGGCTAACAATAACGAATAGGGAAAACAAATGGGAGATGCAGATTAAAAGTTTAATAGATTTGTGGCTGCCATTACAACACTGTGGAGGACAAAAAATTACTTATTAGCCAATACATAAATACATATTTTAAGTTATTAAAAGTATCATAAATATATGATTAAATTAATGGAGAAAATCTATGAATGAATAAATAAATGTTGGTAGTTAATCAGGACATACATAAGTGATCACATTTCACAAAAGTAAATAGTTTCCATATATCTACATGCATATTGAATGTACAAATACAGAAATAATTAAAAGCATAAATGTAGGAAACTATAAATAAGTGAATATGTATAAATAGAATACATTTGTCATCTATTTGTTTATTTTCTAATTCATTTAATTATGCATTTAACTGTGTATTTATGTATTCACTTCACCATTTATTTAATAAATGAAATATTTATTCATTTTTGTTTCAACTTTTGATGTATGTATATATTAATTTATTGGTGAAAAAGTAATGTTTCATCCTCCATATTTGACTGAAGGCTTTTCGGGTGATTTCTTAACCAAACCTTTTCAATAAGTGTAGCTTTATAATTCATTTTCTCAGTTACTTACCAACATTGTTACTAATTATCATTATTAATTCACTTTTTGTGTATTGTTTTACCTTTATTGATTTCATGTATTAAATGAAATACAGATTTTTTTTTTCTTCATTTATTTATGGATTTATTCATGGATTTATTCAAATATATATATATATATTTTGACCTCTATATATAACTACACACCTTTTTAGAGGGTGCTTTCTAAGGCAAACCTTTGAGCCAAAGATTAGATTTATAAAAGCAGTCCTTCCCCCTCCTGACAACCCAGGAATCAGTTCTTAACAGAGCCTTCAATTGGCTGCAGTGGGATGACCTTGAGAAGGCAGGGCACTCCATAGGAAGTGATGTAAGTCATGGGGTAAGATGCAGCGCTGAGGGGATTAGGCTATAATCCGTGCTAATAGCCTTACCATATGCATTCAGTCCAAAACCAAAACAACTCCGCTCCATACTCTACTTAATTAATAACAGCAGGTAACTTAGATATTTGGGCAAAGAAGATCTAAAAATGTAATCTCCAAATCTTTTCCTGGGCTGACACACAAACTCCCTGTGGTTACTCCTCTGTGTGTGTGTGTGTGTATGTGTGTGTGTGTGTATGTGTGTGTGTGTGTGTGTGTGTGTGTGTGTGTGTGTGTGTGTGTGTGTGTGTGTGTGTGTGCGCCGCGTGTGTGTGTGCATGCTCGAGTGAATTTCCCAACACTGATAATAAAACTAAACACTATATTCGATACACCTAGAGAAAATAGGTTCCATTGATCCAGCAGTTGAGCCTTGGAGGCATGGGCTGGTCTGTGTGGGTCTCGAGTGTGAGGACAGCCAGTCTCCTCAAGCCTAATCTGATCAGAGTGAACTAGCAGGAAAGGGGCCTTCCTCTAATTACATTACCACACATGCTCAGAGAAGGCTGGGGATGCACTGACTCAAGCATAAGTGTCTACATGCTTTATGACCATGGTCAATTCTACCTCAACCTCTAGAATTTACTTAATTAAAATTTGACTGCAGCCTCCAGTGACTCATCAAAGTTGTTTATTTGAGACTATAGAGGAGGAATAATTCTATTTATTTGACTTGCCATTTACAACAGTTTCACAAGCAAGGTGTAATGTGAATATTTTTGAATGACAAAAGCAGAAAATCTAGCATCCTATGTCGTGTGTGGCCTCAGTGTATCCAGATCACACTCTGCACAGGATTCAGTTTCACTCCAACCTCCAGTCCCTGGGCATCTGTCCAGCTATCATCTTCGCTCACATCCAGTCACTGGAGCACATAACGTCTGCCTCCCATCAGCCCAAGGTACTGTAGCTGTTGCTCTCAGGATCAGCTCTGTGATTGGTACGTATTGTCACACTGAAGATTTGTTATGTAACCATTTGAAAGTGGGGTTGCCCACCCTCCCTAAGTCTAGACACGGCAGCGCTCTCTGTGAAAGTGACTAAGGAAAATACCAGAAGCACTGAGACCACAAGTCACAGCTCCACCAATCCCACTTCTCCCTGGTTGCTATGACAACCAGAGTGACATGCAAATTGTAACTCCATGTGTTGTTACCATGGGAATGTGCTCTACAGAATGGCATCAGGATACAGATGCTAGGTCGTGCAACCAAAGACCCACGATGCACCTGCAGTCATATCTGCCAGATCACGCTCCGCAACCACAGAGCGCCTGCAGCTGAATCAGCAGGAGTGATATCTACTTTTCTAGTTTCAGCTCTTCTCCTCCTGGAAAGTGAATGTGCAGTATTTGCTCAGGTAAATGTGAGAGTAAAGAGGCTGTAAAGGGACATGTCTCTGCTGAGCCCTACTCTCTGCTGAGGCGTCTGTCGCTACAATCTGATTTGCCCCCATTCGTCCTGTCGTGCTGATAATGCTTGATCTGGTTTATCTGAGGAATTTATGCGCAGATCTGCAAATCCGACAGTCTGCAGTCAACTTTGTGGGTTTTTTTTTTTTTTATATGATCTCAGTGTGTCAGATTGTTGGGCCAGTGGGTCAGATGTCGCGTCACCACTGTGACCTGTCACTGCACTGACCTCCACTGACTGCACATCTGTTTCCCACACAGAGAAGACAGCATCATGCAGCTGTCACACAGGAACCGAACTCTGGACAAAGTGGCTGAAAACCCACTGACTAAGAGACATTAGCTCATAGTAAAATGACCTGTCCTGTGTCAAACTTTACTTTAACTTATACTTATACTAATACTGTAATCTTTTTGGGGGTGTGGGGTGTTAAAGGTTTGGTAAAAGGCTGAGATCACCTTTGGGTGATATGATTCTGGTTATATTAGACAGTAATTTTAGTTGAGCCATTCATTTCTATCTGCAGATCAGTTATCAACTCATAAAATAGTTTAATTGTAAGTATCTAAAGAAAGCTTGGTAATTCCTGAAAACAGACATATCTCCATGTTGGAGTATGATACGTTCATCAGTGATGCCTGTCTCTCAGCGTTTGTTTAACCTGCTTTGAGTGTCAGGTGTACATATTTGTTGCATTTGATTCACCATCATTAAACCTACAAAACCTATCTAGTATAATTCAGTCATCAGTCAAGCTCAGTCAGTTCTCCATCCACTCAGTGTAAACCACACTCATTATATTTTTGATTGACAGCTAAACTTACACTTTTTGACTTGTGCTGATTTTGTAAACTCTAAAATCTTTCAGTTGTTGGAAGTATTATAATTAGTAGTAGTTATTTGCAGCCAGGTCTAATGCGTGTACAGGGAAGAGGTTTCATTTTCCAGCATGGTGGAAATAATTTAACCATCATTATGATAATTTTACAAAATAAGTTATTTCTTTATTATGTTATTGCCATATATTGTGTTTTCCCTATGAATTCATAATACCTGAATCTCAGTCCTTTCTGGAATAACACTGTGCTAGTAGGGGGATGATCAATTGATCAAATCAAAGAAGGGCAGATAACTTCTACCCTTGTGTTCAAAATCTTTTATGTGAGGAGAACTTTGGGCGTGCATAACTCTTTTGACATCCTTACAGTCAGTTTTTTAACAATCCTCCTGTAACAATCTCACAGAGCAGTTACTTTGCTTCCATCGTGTTAGTTACTGCTCAGAGCGGAGCGGCAGAACGGTGCATCTGAGGCAGAGTCTTCCTGGCAGCTTGTCCTTTCCAGAGACTCCCAGCAGAACAGCGGCACAGACTACAACCAGTGTTACCTGAGGACAGCAGTGAACTGAAGTAAACTAATGTATCTACACAACCAGTTGTTGAGCCTCTTCAAATCTCTCTGTGAGCTTCTTGAGAAGCTGCTGCAGCGTGTAGTGCCACCTACAGGCTTCGGTTCATATTCATGCAATAAGTCATCTTCATTTTCACTCAGCACACAGAGATTAAAAGACAAACCTGAAAAAATATACTGATTATTTGAACACTTCCTTGGTTAAAGTGTTTCGGCGATATATACACTATATATACACCATGTTTATTCTCTTCGGTGCAATATAAAAGTGAGTCATTTTTAGGATTCTACTGTTGCCATGGCAGTGATGATAATGCGAATGGTAGCTTCCTGAGAGCAGCTCTATGCTAATGAAGACCAGCCAGGCGGTGTGTAGTCTGATCCCACCTGTCCAATAAGCCTGGGTATGCTGCTGTGGTGGATTACACAAACACTGAGCAGTGGACTATTTAAGCTTTTAAAAAGGGCCGTGACATTTAGTTGAAATTCTGCTTTCAGAGGAACAGCTATCAGATGCACCATGACCAGGAACAGACTGGGGAGTAACAATACATCAATAACACTGAGCTCATTATGAAAATCAGTTTGTTTACGCACTTCTACATGTATGTGTGTGTGTTTGTGTGTGTGTGTGTGTGTGTGCTTACACTTTCTATCAGACTCCAGTGAGTGAGTCACCTCAGTATCTTAGAAAGAGAACACAGACTAAAGAGCTGCTGTGCAATGTTTCTAATCTAACTGAGCAGTTAATGTAGCACTTTAACAATGTGTTGTTGTGTCAACATCACCAACAGCTATAATTAAAGGGGAGGTCCACTTGATTCTACACATTTAAGTCTGTCTACAGGTCTACTGCATATGTGAAGAAAGATGTATGGTGGCTGTGTGAAGTAAAATGTGATAAACTGCCTCAGGTGATGTCACTAGAGTCAGCATTGGTCGGGGCTGAGGTTTGAAATGAAAACAATCCGGAGAAGTGAGTTCACCAGCGCTCTGTAGCCTGCTGCTCATAGTGGCTCCAGGCTACATTAGCTGCTAATTGAAAAGCACACTTGAATCTCCAAGTGAACTGTTAGTGCTCAAGTTGCACTGTGGGTAATGTAGGCGCCAGGCTTTGACTGAAGAAGAAGAGTGTGGAATAAAAAAGATACTTCTCTCTGCTGTATCGATTTTCATTCTTTTAACTGCCGACTGCCTGTCTGACAGTGTAGCTGAATCGGTGGAATACTTTTAAAGCAGGAAGAGACTCATTTAAGGCAAATTTTTGATTCAGTTTGCGTTAGGGCTGCACGATATTGCGATTTCAGTTGGAATGGTCATTTTTGTGTTTTATTTTCACTGAAAAAAAATGATGATGATGTGATTTTTGTTAGGTGTTTTACCAAACAAACATTTTATTATATCCGGAGAATATGATTTGTAGGTCGAGGCATCTCTGCAGCACCACGACATTTTACACTTGGCCATATCGTGATCACGATTATATTTCGATTAATTGTGCAGCCCTAATTTGTGTGTGTTCTGTTTCTGTCTGTCTGTTTCCAGGCTGCAGAGGTGGAGAAGCAGCTGTCCACTCAGGTCCATTCATTACGGGACGACTTCAGGGAGAAGAGTATGTCTACGAGCCAGCACATGACACGACTAGAGACTCTACAGGCTGAGGTGAGCCGCTATCAGTAGCACTTTTCTATTACATATCACTTTAGACTACATACAGTTGATTGAGCTGAACACACAGCGTGACCAGTCACCCACGAAAAGCTAAACAGAAAGGAAAAGTGCAGCTCAGATCTATTTGGAAAAATAGATTATTTGTTTGCAGCTATTGATTCCTCAGCAAGGAGCCTGAGTGTCTAAGGTGACAGCAGAACGCTGGGGATTCAACTTCTGTGCCATTATCCTGCGATCACCAACACTTTGGTCAACATGGCTTCTGTTTGGCAAAAGTTACATATTCTCACTTTAAAGTTGGAGTTTCTGGGGATAATAAGTGTAAAATTCCACTAAAGGAAAACACTTCTTTCAACAAATGTCCTGTTTTTCAGAGGGCAGCCGTGTTCACCTTGCACCTGTCATGCTACTGGAACTGTTTCTTCTGTCAGGGCACGTTCTCTAAAACTTGACCTTCTCCTCTCTTTCTTTGATCTTTATCTTTATCTCTCTCCTCACCCATTCCTCCTTCCCTCACCCTCCTTCCGTCTTGGTTGGAGCAGCAAGGGCTAGAAGTGAGTGGTTGCCGAGCGCTGTCTGTCTATCGGCCAGACTGCATGCTGCATGGAACAGCTTGTAAAATAATAGAAACAAGGATTGCACCATTATTTATCTATTTTTTTTTACCAGTGCTTCTACTCTGTCCAGTTAAATTAGTTGATACATATGATTCAAATTGGATCTTATGTTGTCGTGGGAATAGAGGACAAAAGAGGAATTTATATATGGATGAAAAATCCATGTTTGACATTCCCATATGGCAATCCCTGTTTCCTAAGACTGAGCATGAAACACTAGTTTGGTAATCAGAGCATGAGATGTGTTGTGATGTCAGTCGTGTTCATGTATGATATTAGCCAGATATGTTATGAACAAAGGTACTGTCAGAGCATAACAACAGCTGAGATTCCCCGTAGCTGCTCTTCAAAGCCAGGCAGAAAACACCCAGACTGCAGAGCCTGCGCTATAATTGGGAGAAAAGGCTACAGCTCTATATTTAGCCGAGATACTGCAATGTCTCGGTGCTCCCACTTTTCTAACGCTTTGCCTTTATATGACATGTGCTGATGACTAATGACTTTTTGCCCTGTTTGCGAAAAGACAGAGACTGAAGCAGCCCAAAAATATCCAGAACTTGGCAATGTAGATGCTCGTATGGTAGTGAAAACGACTGATCCACACGTAAGCTCCTGTGCTGTGAAGTAGGTTACCAGATGTAGGTCAAACGCAGGAGGGATAAAAATGAACAAGAACTGATGTTTGTTTAATGGGGAAAGCTGCTCAAGCAGCTTAAAAGAAAAACAGTCACTAGGAAAAAGTTGTGTTGCTGCAATGCTAGCCTTCAGTTGAAGGCCGTTACACAGCCGTGGTAAGGTAGTAAGCTGATATGAGGCTCTATGGAGACGCAAACATATCACCAAAACATTCCTGAAGACGAGGGTGGCAACTAACGCCTACGCCTGTGCTAGGCAACAAACATTCTTTAGACCAGTGGGAGTACTTTTTAATCTTGTGTAAGAGCCCAGCTTGCCTCAGAGTCAGCAAAACAACAAAATTTATCCCTTAATCAGGTCCATAGCTGCCCATCTGTCCGCTATCAACCAGGAATCCTTAACAGTCCACTGTTTCTCGACTTAATACCTATTTTCTGTGGTGCGCTAACTAACCGCTGCTGTTTGACATTTTAGATTAAGATGCTGTCGGAGAGGAAGATGGAGCTGGAACGCCGGGTGCACGCAATGCTGGAAGAGAATGAGCTGCTGCAGAGTACAGTGGACGACCTCAGAGAGAGGACGCTGGTGTTGGAGAAGCAGTGTCACGAGAAGGACCTACAGGTACGGAGACACGCACAAAGGACTCTTAGATCTTTGAGGGTAGCTACTACCTCTGTAGATATTGCACATTACCTTCTGCAAAGCCTTTTTTTGTGTTTAACCCACTAAAATCTGTCCTTAAAATAGTCAGCACTCCTGTCAACGCTCTGCAGGTATTCATAGTTTGCACCATTAAGTCCCGGTTTTGCCTCCTTTGTCATGTCCAGTTGCGACAGAGCCAGATGGAGCTCCAGGAGGTTCAGGTTTCTCACAGGCAGCTGACTGCTCAGCTGGAGGAGCTGACAGAGGAGCACAGCCTCCAAAGCCTCACCCCACACCCGTCCAGCCTGCTGTGTGAGATAGAACAGAGCATGGAGCAGGAGGAGCAGGAGCAGGAGAGGGAGCAGGTAGTTAGTATTACTATTATTATCATGACCGTAGGATTATGTTTCATTCACTCCACTCTTAGTTTGTTTCAGTCTCAGCTTCAGTCCGCTGTGAGCACCAGACGGGTGGGTAAATAAAACATCCCCCCCCCCTACTTGTCTGTGTAGTTGCGTCTTCAGCTGTGGGAGGCCTACTGTGAGGTCCGCTCACTCTGCTCCCATCTCCGGGGAAACGACGTCACGGACTCGGCGCTGTCCACCGACTCTTCCATGGATGAGTCCTCGGAGACGTCCTCAGCCAAGGATGTGCCTACTGGCAGCCTCCACACCAGCCTGCTGGAGTTACGGAGGCTAACACAGAACCTGCTGGATGGCAACGAGTCCACGGTAATAACACACTGGCAGCTGCTCAGCACTGACAAAATATCCTTCCTCTCAAAGATAAGGGAGGCAATGCCCAATTTTAGGGATTTTAAGATGATCTTTCAAGAAGTTCTATGTAATTTGTTATTATAATAGCGCAAATAGACTCCAGTCATTTATTTAGATTTTTAAGGAAAGAAATTATATAGTAGTCACTAGGGGGTGTATATTTTTAATTAATGAATTAAGCTTGTTTTATTAAATTTAATTAAATGGAGCGGTATACTGTGGCAGACTAAACAGGTTTTGTAGTGGCCTTATCTCTGTTTGCCTTCTTGTTTTCTGTTTGCAGCTAATACAATGATACATAATGGAGACACAGGAAGCTCCTAACAAAACCAAACTCTATCGAGAACTTATACTCGTCGTATTAATCCCTCAGCCAAAGCAGGATCTGATCACCTGCCCCTCCTGATCTATCTGCTCTGCTGTTGCTGCTCATTTGTCATTTGTCTCTGGATATTTTGCATGAAGTCAATGTTTACACCAAGACAAATTGTTCATTGTTCAGGTCATCAGTTACGTCTGTGTATATTAATCATCAGCAGTTATCTGTTTTTACCCGGCAGAATTAGACATTGAGAAGAACAGAAGAGGGATTTTGTTTCCAAGTTTAAAGTTTTTTGCGAAACCCATTAGATTTCAAAAACTTAGACCTGCCTCCTTAAGCTGAACGGCCATGACAGCCATGAAGTTACATGGTTGTGTAGAGTTTATCAGAAGTTGGTGATTTTCAAAGGAATTTCTTTGAAGTGGCTTATCCTCCCCACAGTGATGCATATTAACCAAAATAAATCTTCACCCACTATTGGAATGTTTATTCTCAAAATAAGTGAATTGAATGCCTGGACGTTGACATCCAGCTGTCATGCTGACATTGCAATCAAGTAATTTCTCTTTTTAAATACTCCAAAATCACAACTTCCACTCCAGGAACTTTACTGCATATCTGTTCCTTTGTAGAAACTATAAAACCCATAAAATAAAGTGGTACCAAGATGGATACCTATTCTCATAAAGTTAATGAGGTTGCGAAGCTGAAACAACGATAACGCTCTAACAGGATACAGCCTCTGTGGGCTTATTTTAGACATGCAATAATGAACTATATGGGCAGTAGCAGTGCATAGACAGTGAGTGTGTGGGGCGTCGTGTGGTCTAAGCAGGCGCCCCATGTGTAGAGGCTACAGTCCTCGCTGCAGTTGGCCCCGGTTCGACTCCCGCATTGGACGGCCTTTGCTGCATGTCATTCCCCCTCTCTCTGCCTCCCCATTTCCTGTCTCTCTCTACTATCCTGTCCAATAAAGGCACAAAAGCCCCAAAAATATACTTAAAAAAAAAAAAACAGACAGTGAGTGTGTGCTGTGTGTTGACAGGGCTCGCGGCGCAGTGATGAGGAGGCTCTGGAGGAGCAGGTGAGGAAGCTGGGAGAAGAGCTGAGGGAGGTCAGAGTCCTGTACGAGGCTGAGCAGGACAAGACACGCAGCAGTGACGAGGAGCTGCTGCAGCTGCACAGTCAGGTACCGACTCCTCTGACATCTGTGCATGTGCGCACTCATGTAAATCATGTACTGTCTGTGCACATGTTGATGACACATGAGACTTTAACACTTGAGCCAAAGACAAAAGTGTTCGCACCGAGGCTCTGCTGCTAATCACGTGGAAAGCAAACTGTCAGACAGCCCTCATTAATTCAATATCACATCCACTCTTTCTTGGTGCATTAAAGATTGCTCTAAGAATAACATTGTGCTGCAGATTCTCACCAGTTTGTGTGAATGTGATGTATGTTGTTTGTAATGTAGGACATTGCTTCAACCTTGTTTTCTTTCTGTGAGGACAGCTCACTCCTTCCTGTGGGTTTGAGATGCCACCTTACATGATCTACACAAAACACACAGGCCTTATTTTCCCCACTAAACTGGGTCAACTAAATATCTCACGCGTGAGCACCCCCACTGTATAACGCTGCCAGTAAAACCTTGAAGCAGGAAGCAAGCTTGAATTTATGAGGCCTGCGTCTCACAGACCTGCTGTATTCTCCCATGTCACCTGCAGATGGCGCTGCTCTCTGTAGAAATGTGCTCTCTGCGGGAGGAGAACCAGCGGATCAGGATGATGGCTGAAGTCCGAGAACCCAGCGAGCAGCTCCAGAGTGCAATCAGAGACAGAGACGACGCCATAGCCAAGTAGGAACACATCATATGATGAACACTGCATTACACTGATGCAGTTATAACTCCTAATAACACATCACTCTCACCAACAACTGTATAGAGTATGTAGAATGGAGCAGGGGCCGGTTGCACAAAACACCTTAAGTTTTCTACTTAAGTATGACACTTAAGGTTTAATTTCTCCTTAGCTGAGGGAGTTACTTAAGGGTGTTACACAGAATCTCTTAAAAGGTTTCCTTAGTTATGGAAGGTGAGTAATTTACAGCAGTGAAAGAGATTTTACAGCAGTAAAATGTGATTGTTTCCATGGAGACCGTTTATTTGCTTGCCTTAGCTTATGCCTGTTTTCAAGGAAGCGAGCAACATTAGAGGAGTGCGCTGCCATATCCTCCTGTGGTTTGGACAGGAACTTCACAGAAACCTTAAGGAGGAGTCTTAAGGTGTTTTGTGCAACTGGCCCCAGGTTCTCTAAGATAAATATACTGCCCTTATAATATGTAATGTAACAAACCTTCTTAATCAACTCTCAGACTCAATGAGATGATCAAAGGGCAATTCTGGTTTATTACCTCTTGGTTATTTTTTGTAGTTACAATAACACTGTGTGCTAGGTGCTGACATCAGGAAACACAGTGACATCCCTAAAAGACATGATGAAACAGAACACACTTGAAGTCAAATGAACCCCCTCATTTGGCAGAGAGAATTACATTCATTACCCCCACTGCTTATAAACATTCAGCACAGTTTTACAGGTCTCCTTCTTGGTTCAGCTTTGACCCTCTGCACTTGCTGTAGTTGTGCGCACACAAAGTTTTCCTGTGCAGATAGATAGATAGATAGATAGATAGATAGATAGATAGATAGATAGATAGATAGATAGATAGATAGATAGATAGACTCTTTGTTGTCATTGCATTGACATTGCAATTGTCCTTCTGCACATCATTTCAACTCAGATGAGTTGGATACAGATTATAGACATTTTCATTCTCTGATTCTGCTTAAAAGAATAATTTGATGTTTTGGGAAACCAGCTGATTTCCCTTCTTGCTGAGTTTGTTGAATATGAAGCTAAAGCCATAAGCTGTTAGTTAGTGAACTTTAGAGGTGCTGGTAAGTGGATTTGGTTTTAGATTTGGAGCTAGTCAGGCTAGCTGTTTCCCTGTGTTGCCAGTGTTTTTGCTAAGCTAAGCTAACTGTCAGACAGACATGTGAGTGGTGTTGATATTCTCTTTTCTCGGCAGAATGAATTTCCCAAAGAGTCAAACTCTTCTTTAAAGATGCATTTTTCATCCATCACCATGTGCAGGAGTTTTTCTGTGCTGGTAGGAAACCTCTAGTTTCTGTGTGTGTGTGTGTTTCTGCAGAAAGAAAGCGGTGGAGATGGAGCTGGCCAAGTGTAAAATAGACATCATGTCTCTGAATAGCCAGCTTCTGGACGCCATCCAGCAGAAGCTCAACCTGTCGCAGCAGCTGGAGGCCTGGCAGGTGGGTCAAAGGTCACGAGAGATTTACTAGTAAAAGCCTAATAGTCCTTCTGTAGTATTTTGGAGCAGCTATTTTAAGATTGCTCCACAAAGAAACAGTGAATTTTGTTAATCCTATTGTCAATGAAATTAGTCAGCAGACTATTACATAATGTCTATAAGAATGAAATGACACTAGCTGCCAGTTTGTCCATGTTCCTTCCCTCCCCTGTCACTTCAGATTAGTGTCAGCGTATTTTAACACTTGCAGAATCTGTGCACATACACTAAACCACTCAATTAACTTCTGAGGGTGTGTGTCAGCTGGTTGGCCCGGATGGGTGTCAGTAAGGAAACATATTACATATGTAGCCTTCGGACACTGTGTGTGTGTGTGTGTGTGTGTGTGTGTGTGTGTGTGTATGTGTGTGTGTGTGTGTGTGTGTTCCCTCCCTCCCCCTCCTCATCCCTAACTAGCAGCTCTTTCCTCTCTCTTCTCCGTGCCCACAGTTTGCCTCCTCAGGGCTCTTTACTGTTTGGCTCTTGTGGTTTCTGATCTAGTGGCCTTTCTCAGCTTCCGTACCACCCTTTCTCCCCTGTGGTACTCCCCCTCCTGCCTTAGAGGTGAGCCCGTGCTGCGCCATCTCGCCGTATCACCCTGCACTAACCCGACTACGCCATGCTGAGCCATTCCATGCCACGGTTAACTGACTCAGGAGAAACGCCCACCCCAGCTCCTTTTCTCTCTGAAACCATTAAACCATCACAGAGAACCATCCAAACCACCACCTCTCTCTCCACCTGCCTGTCTCCTCTCTCCATACACCTGTGTACCCTACATGAACGCCTTTAGGAGATGGGTCCACTGGTCACCTTACCTGTTCAGAGATGATTCACAGACATCAAACACCTCTGTAGCCCCTGTACATCTTAATGCTTGGCTGATCATTTTATATTATTATATATCATCATATTTAATATTTATGCTGCGTTATGTTGAGCGACATTCAAAGTAAGAAGACTTATTGATAAAAGATTAAACATGTTTATTCATATATTAAGTACTGAGCAGCTTGTCATAAACAAACCATCAGTATTTGGTTCAATTTAGAACTTTGAATCATCGAATCTCAGGGGTCACAAGATGATTAACTTGACAGGAAAGCAGAAAAGATTTATTTATGCAACACAAAATTATGTTTTGTATTCAGATTTATTCGTCTAATGACTGAATAATTTTGCCTCCACAGGCAGAAGCCGTTTTCTCTGAGAGAGATTTGGCAGAAATGTCAATCACAAACTTCTTTCTTCATTCTCCTAATGGAATGCAGCCACTGGTGATCCAAAACAAATTGTTATCAGTATTAACTGGTATCATATTTTCATTGTTTTAGTTTTATGCTTCTTTTGTACATATTCCTAAATAAATTTTTTTATCAAATTACCACACAGAAAGTCTGGAGCCAGGTAGAATGACTGGTGAACAGAGGCTAAAAGGCCTTAAAATGAATTTTTGCCGTGGGGCCCCTTAACAGGTTAATCCAGCCAGGATCATTTCTGTGTTTATTTTAACAGTCTCATAATGTAAAACTGCCAGACAGGCTGTTTTTAGGATTACTTGCTATTCAGAAGTAGAACTGACATACAGCCTCATTTGTGAGAGATGCTGAGCAGCAATAAGTGATCTGCCAGGGGTGAGAGGTGGTTGTTATGTCTGTGTAATCAGTAACTAACAGATAAACTGATCAATGAGTCCAGTCCAAAACTTCCTGTAACACCCCACCACATGTCCTCTCTGTGACAAGTCTCTTCTGTCCTTCTCTTATTCACCTCTCTGTCCTTGGCTTCAGGATGATATGCACAGAGTGATTGACCAGCAGTTGATGGACAAGCACCAGGACGAGTGGCGCTCGGCCCCTTCCTCCCTGTCAGGGTCATCGAGAGCCCACGGCGGTCAGTCCTCCAGACGAGCTCACCGCATCTCCGACCGGGACAAGAGACTTTTCTCTTTTTTCAAAAAGAACTGAGCCCTGTCGGACTGGCCCCAGGCACGGCAGACGGACCACCAGGGGACAAGGAGGGAGCGACATCGTAGTACAGGGGCAACAACGCAGCCAAAGACGGGCAGTGGCGCACACTGAGGTTTGGGGGGGGGGGCTCATTTTGCACTTTATCTGTACCATTACTCTTCTCCTTACTGATTAATTGGTGACTGCTGACAGTGAGAGATGGAAATATAAGAATAGGACTTCCCCAGAGGCTTTGGCTTCAGCCCCTCTCATAGAAAGCTATCGGTCTTACAGAACATGAACAGGGTCACAAAGTTTACCTCCAAAGAGGAAGGTTTCCTTGTAGTGCCTATGACCATCTCTACTAGCCCACTGCCAACTCTGTAGAGAGGGGAACACCATGTACAAACTCTTATCGTATGCATCCCAGTTATCAGGCCAAGGAGTCTGGGGAAAGACAGTTGGGTATATGGGACATTGCAGGATCATGGGAAAAGATGAGGACAGTGGGACAGAGCAGGATGGTGAAGCTGCAGCCGACCGACGTAATCTCTCAGGTTTATTCATTTTGTCAGGGGACGTTCAGAACATGAGGCAACAGCTTTATGTATCAGGACCATGGTGTACTGTATATCTGACAAAACAACTGACAAAAAGAATGCTTATTTTTTTATGGACAGCCATGCAGCTTTTTTTCATTTTACAGTGGGTATTTGCCACGATTGCATGTCCCAAACCCCCAAACCTTCAGTCACAGTAAGATGAAGAAAAACTTTTAAAGCGGTGCTCCAGTAATTTACTTACTCACAAGAGAGATATTAAAGCTGCGCTAAACAATATTTTTATATGAAAAATGAATCAAACAGCTATGTCTAATATGAAAGGGGCCGCCGGTAGTTGACAAACCCACAGAGAATCGCTCCTAGACTCTGTAGTTCGCCTTAGCTCTACGGAGCATTACAGTCCTTTTTTTTAGTTCATTTTTGGATTTTTGGTTTGTTTTTATTTCTTTTCTACAGCCACAACTTTATTGTTTATGGTTCAGTCTCACCAGGCTCTCTCCAACCCAGTTTTCTGCAGCAGGCAGCTCTAATAAACCTGCTATGTGTTTGCCTTGCAGCAACAAACAGCAGACACACAAAGTCATTGACCTGCTGGTGAATATAGTGGAGCATTCAGCAGCTAAAGAGGCAGATATATTGTTCTTAAAACTTAAAACTCCAAATTACTGCTGTGAACAATTATTCGCTAGCATTTGCTAAACAATTTTAAAAGTTGAAATTTGCCTATGCAGCCAGAAAAATCAGTGCAGCAAATTCAAAGCAGCAGAGTTCGAGATGTTCAGTCTTTTAATCCGCAATATCAAGTTCCAAAAACACAGGATCCTACATATCCCATAATGCAACCAATACTCTTTTCATTACACCTCTCCCGCCCCCTCTCCTTTAGATTTCTATTCCTGTTCGTCCCCAAAATCATATCACCGTGATTAAGTTAACAGGACTCTCACATCAAGTGAATGTATAAAAACCAGCACTTTTTATTTGGACCTGTCTCACGTCCATGGTGAACTCTAGTGAACTCTATGAGGCCTTTATGTTCACCTCTGACATCTGAATAAACCTGTGGGTGGCTGACATTATCGTCCAGGTGATATGTTCTTCTACAGTTCACGTTATATTTAACATTTAAACATTTATCCTTTTTTCAAAGAAAAAAACACTGTCTAGCATCATCCTCATGATGTCAATCATCTTCCTAGTTGACCAAATTTTCAAAATGTTTACATCAGCTTGAGAAGGAGGAAGAACTACTGTATGTAGAAGGCTCATCAATTCTCCAAGTCAATCAGTCAGTCCAGCTCAACAATAACCTGTTGAATTTCATATTGTTGGCGGTGTGTCGGTGTACAGAGACTCCTCTAAACTTCCTCTGCAGTGGTCAACATCTGAGCTGCTTTGGTTCACCACTAAAAGAAAAAGGTCTACCTCCATTCTCATTGCTTCAATACTTCATGGGCACTTTGATTTCTTAGATGCCGGGCTTCCGTTTTAGGCGACATATCTGTATCTCCATTGGTAAAGCGGTATGTATTGACCTGAAATCTCCGAGCATGAATGACTTACAGTGTGGCACAGTGATGTCTCATGTCTGTCTGCGTTTGATCTCGTGTCTAATGCAGCTGTGCAAACCTATGCAGATGTCTTCTTGTCATTTCAGCTGGTTGTTGGGAAGGATCAACCCAAAGAATGATTTTTATAAAAAATAAATAAATAAACAGCCGAATAGGTTTGGATGAAATCAATATATTTATAAGAGAAAATGCATACATTTTGAATGAAAATCTTTTTTTAGAGAGAAATATACCTGTACATTGTTATTTGTAGGATCTTTTTTTCATGTGTGTCCTAACAGTGAGCAGGAATTACACTGGTGAGATGGACACGATCACTCATACCTGTGTTTATTTGACTGTTCGGGTGTGGCAGGCAGTACAACTGGAAAGAGATATTCAGGAGCTCTTCTAAGTTCTGTCCAAATTATTCACCAACAGGATGTGAAAACTACAAGAAGACTCGTGAATCTCAACTTTTAGTCCAAGAGTGCACAAGAAATACCACTCTCTGATAAGTCACCCTTTATAAACAGTTGAGTTGTAAATAGTGGCTTTACTAATGGTTAATAAAACTACTTCTTTATAAGGATTAATAATAAAAACTTTTAGGTTGACAGGTTGTGAACAATCTCTCTGGCTGTTGAGTTACTGATAAAGTCAATAGTCATTTGACTAATTGTTTGACATTTTTAGTCTTAATGTTAAGATAAGGAAACTGTCCTTGTATTTAATGGACAGACATAAGAGTGGAAATAATCTTTTATCTAACTTGAATATATAAGCTAATAAGCATATTTCTCAAAATATCTAACTATTCCTTTAATAGTAATTAATAAAGGAAATTAAATATTATGTCTGTAGTAGTTAATAAACATTTGCCAAGAGTTTCTTAATAAGCCAACAACAAAAGTTAATCAGCTAGTAAAGTTAGTAAAAGTAAGTAAATTTATTAAGAGGTTTTTGTCGTCCTTTTCCAGGAAGTGAGAGGTCAAATGATTCACTGGATGAGGTGAATTAAAAAGTCAAACTGAGTGTCCTGCTGGAGGAGGTTAAACACCAACCTCAGAGATTTTCACAACTTGAAAACCCAAAATGTGTTTGTATTTTGTTTTTTTTTTTAACTTTTATTTAAGCAGGAAAATGTAACAGATTAAAAATGACTGTTTCAGGAGTCCAGGCCAAGATTGGCAGCACCAGGAGCAAGATCAGTCGGAAAACCATCAAATCAGAATTTACCAGAATTAAACCTATGTGGCAATTTAAACAGCTTAAAAGCTTCTGTATCTAAAACCATAAAGTAACCAGGACCAATCCAAAACAATAATGTAATGAGACTAACACCGATTCTAAACCTGAAAACATCAGCAGCCAGAAGAGAGCGGCCAGTTTCTGCCGCAATGATCTGAATTCACAGACGGACACCAAATTCAGTCACGTTAGATCTAATGACAGAACGTACTTAATGATTTATAAACCATTAACATAGCCATTAAAAACTCTGTAAGAAGGGTGCCTCATTAGAAAGTTCTCTCACGGCTCCTGTCTGAAAGGATGTGATCAGAAAAAACAGAAACATGCTCCTCCCACAGGCAGGAACATGTCTCTGTAAAGTGAGTGAAAAAACTGAAATAAGTGTAGTTTGACACTCAGTGGTCCCTCCTCCCATTGGCTGATTGACAGGACAGGTAAGGAACTGCCTGCAGCAAACTTAGATTAAACACCGGTCGCTCCTGCCATATCCAGACTAATTTGTCTCCGTGTCACATTTTGTTGGAAAAACAATTCACTGTAACACACTGGGTTCTGTCCACATTACGTCCTAACTGCTGTTTCTGTTTCCTGTTTGTATGTATTGCTCCAGACTGTCGCTCCGACGCTGTAGACTGTACTGATCCATTTTCCAATTGAAAGCATTTTTAAGACCCCGTCTGCTGCTGCGTCTTTCTGTGGCAAACATCCTGATGCTGCCGCTGTGGGTTGAGTGAGTGTGTGTGTGTCGCAGTGACAGACAGACATACCACTGAGAGAATGTGTGTGTGTGTGTGTGTGTGTGTGTGTGTGTGTGTGTGTGTGTGTGTGTGTGTGTGTGTGTGTGTGCTCTCTCTGTCGCTCGTCTCCACTCAGTCGGATGTTATTTTGGAATTTAGTGCTTTCGGTGGGCTCATTGTGCTCCGTGTGAGTGCTTCCATTCACCACTGACTAACGGCACTGTTTCAGTTACAGAATGCTTCAAACTATTCAAAATATTTATCATGCAATTTTCTTAGCATTTTGGGGGATTGTTTTGTACAAATAAATACTTAAATACAGTCTGCTTGTCTCGCCTGACTTGGCCTGGAAATACAGATGCTTTTCTTCTGTTCTGTCCTCACAGTGTTGGAAATGAGCTGAAGATGCTTCACACTTTCTGCTGAAATGTGAGAACACCATCGTCCACAGAGAATAAATCAATAGCAGGGAGAAGCGATACAACAAGGTTTTTAAAGTATCTACACAATGAGGGCAAGAAATAAAAACATTTTCTCACAACATGAACTAAATATTACATGTTAAACATCCTGTTACATTAGGAGCTTCATCTAGCTCAAAGCGCTGTGTCTTAGTACAGTCTCAAAGAGCTGCTGTATAATGGCTCAGTCGCTTAGTCTTAGTCTTGTTCTTATACTTATTTCAATCAGGAGAGACTTCATTACGAGTCAGTGAATACACTTTAATTGCCATGTGCAAAAGAAGAGAGGATAGGTGAGAGATGTGAGGGCCATCGTATTTGAAAAGGGGGTGGGGCTGTTTGAAGTATAGGAACCCCCCAGGGAAGGCTGGAGGTGGAGGGGTGGAGGAGGGTCGCAACAATCCGCACTGAAATGACGGCTGACAGCAGGAGAGGGGAGAACAGACTTTACAGTTTGACGCAAGGTCAACGTGATTTGCTGGTTGAGATCGTGGTGAAATCTGATTGGTTACTGAAAACACCTGAAGTCAGCTGATTACAGGAAGTGTAGGTGAGAGAGAGAGAGAACCGTGAATGAAAGAGGCACAAAGACAGTCTTCCTGATTGAACTTACGCTTAGATTCATTTTAAAGGGAATGTCAGGAGCAATAAATGTAGTGATCTCTGCAGCTGATAGAGTTAGAGCTGCATATCCACACATCAACACTGTGTCTGCTGCACTGAGGGCGGAAAGAAGTGAAAGTCTGCATGAGTCAGATTCTCTTTTTTTTATCCTAATGAGGAAACATTTCAGTCTTTACATCCGGCTGTAGGTCAGGAGGGAGAGCAGGTCGTCCACTAATCACAGGGTTGGCGGGTTAAGTCGAAGTGTCCTTGAGGAAGACACTGAACCCTGAACTGCTCAGGCCAGCACCCTGCATGGCAGCATGCTTTAACCATCTTGTCATCTCGAAAAGCAGCCTCGATAAAAGCGCTACATAAATGCAGATATTTACCATTTACACCTGAGTCTAAAGGCAGAAATGTTAATATGAAAATGTTATCAATCACCAGGAGCCAGGAAACAGTTACTGGGAATGAGTTAACATCAGGAACACACACGCCATGTTTCCTTTAGCTGTTTTATTTGTGCCCACCTTTTCGACAGGCGACATTTTGATTTGTCAATGCAGGAGAATCACAGGTGGAACTGATGATGTTAATGATGAATCTGCTCCAGCAATAACTGCAGTGCAGTCATTAATGTCACCAATTACACCAGCGTTAAACAGGAGAGAATGTCGGGGGGGGGGGGGGGTTATATTCCTCAACAAACCAAGTATGTGGAAGATATTTAGCTCAGGATGTTGGCAGTTAGTGTAGTAGTGAAGGATGAAAAACAGACAGTGTAACATCGTTACTTTGTCTTGTTGCTGCTATGGAGGAATCTTAACTTCCTCTCAGAAAACAAGATGATTCATACTCTATATAAAACTAAATTAAACAGTTTATTTCCAGTTTATAAGAGGCTTCCCAAAAGACCAGTGCACACTTCCATAAAATTTTATTCACAGAAAAAAATAAAAAGACAGGTTCAAAATGAAGTTAAGACCAAGTCTCAAATCATTGACAAATGAGATCAGTCATTATGTGTCAAATATTTATTCTTTTAAAATGTTTATTACTGATTAAATTCATGTAGGGAAAAATGAATAGTACATCTCTTTTTCTCCAGTGTACAGCAAACCACAGCTGACGAGTGTGTTTCAACCATAGCACACGGGGCATGTTTTGCACATGCGCAGTTTGGTGTGCTAATTATGTGTGTATGTTCTATATTGAATATAAACACACAAATATATTTATATATACATACACATTGATGAATAGAAATCATAAAGTGTGAGATTTGATACCATCTCTAGGCCCTGGAGGTCAGAGCGACCTCTCGACGTTTATCAGGATCCCAAACCGCCTGCCAGAGTCTGCCCAGAGGGTGAAGACGAAACATTTCCAACAGGATCTTAGCCAATACCTACGGCTCTCTCTCCATTTATTACTCTCCCAATTCAAAATAAAGAAAAAAATATGTCAGTAATAGACATTGTGTGATGCTTCGCCTCTGCGACAAACCCTAGCGGTGCACGTGGAGAGGGAGAGGAGCTCAGGCCCAAACACACTGAGTTCCAGCTGCTGCAGTTCATCCACATTTGTTCTTACATTAACAGTCCCACTTTCTGCCACACTCTCATCATGGACGCCAAAAAACACTATCTGGTAACACTTCAATTGAACAGGTAGTAGGGGGGTGTGACAAAGAAGAGCAGAAAACAACATCAGACTTTAACATCAGTTAACTGTTGAGAATATTCAGGAAACACAGTAAATCCTTGACAGTCTAAATGCATGTCAGGCATTACCTTTTAAATACCCCTTCAAACAAAGTGTTACATGTTCAGAAACCAAGGGCAATGAGTCTGCTATGGATGTGAGGTCACCGCGATGACTAAGAGAGGCCAGTTTCCAGAGTAAGAGTCTCCTCGTGCAGCGTGAGTGACCGAGTACAGGAGGCGAGTCCGTCGCTGTGAGAGGTGCTGATATGTGGGTGTCGGGTGGAAGAAGGCCGGTGCTGCAGAGATACAGAATAAGAGGGTGGGAGGGTGGGAGGGGGCTTAGCCCTTAGCGCTTCTTGGAGACTCAACAGGGTCCAATCAGACCCTCATTCACCCTGCCTCTGGGCCGACCAGGGGTCACTATGGCAACAGTCCAATGAGAGGCGCCACTGAGCTCCTGATAATTTCTTTTCTATTATATTGGCAGTATCTTTAAAAAAAAAAAAAAAGTGGAGGAAAAGGTTTAAAAGCATAGTAAGACTGCAGTGACCGGTGCTGTCAGAGCTGAACGTCTGAGAGCTGCAGGAGTGGTTCAACTGCTCTGCTGCACTTGAACAAAAGGACAAAAAAGAACAAAATAAAATCAGTTATCGTTGGCTCAGCACTACTGGGGGTTGGGGGGGGGGGGGGGGGGGGGGAGCTTGGCAAAACATAAACAAAAAAAAAACAAACAAACACGAGAAAGTCACCAGTTCTGTCCATCGGATTAGTTGCTAAAGGTTGTCTACCAATCATCTTCATCATCATCTTCACCACCATCATCATCATCATCATCCATGTGTTTTTTTTTTTCCCCATCAAGTCAAATAAAACAAAATCTAGCAGTTCATGATCTGTTGGCGTGAGCCGTGGTAACACAGGTGTCTGAAATGCTGAAACTTGTAGAGAGGTGTCGAGACCTCCGCCTTTACTCAGACGCCAATCCCAAAGACCACCGCCTGACCAACCAAAAACAGCCCCACCCCCTCCCCATTCTGCCCCCCCAAAAATAAAACTAGAAAGAAACAAAACAAATAGATCCAAAGAAAAAAAACTGGTGGACCCTCCTTCTCCTCAGGCGCAGAGTCTGACTCGACTCTGAATGTCCCGTGTGCAGTGGAATGAGAAGGAGAGATGAGATACTGATGAAAGAATACGGGGATTATGTGGATATAAATCTGAGAATTATGGCAGTCAGTTGTCAGCTCGCAGATCCTTAAAGAAAGGAGGACCTCAGGTCAATAGTGCCCATCTGCTGAATTCCAAATAAAACTTGATCTGACGTCTGATAAAATCTGTACATTTTTTTTTTTTTTAAAGTCTTCTTGATTAGTTTGTCCAAAGGGGACATTTTTTTTTCTCCATTTATTTATTCATTTTTTTTATCTTTCACTGTATATTTATTAAATCTTTATCTGCTATTTAATTTAGACGCTCTGAGTCCCACTTGTGTGTGCGTGTGTGTGTTTGTGTGTGTTTGTGTGTGTGTGTGTGAAGAAAAGACGCCGCCGGCCTTGTGTGGATAGCTTGAGTTTGCTAGCAGCACTTTTTCTTTCGTTTACTGTTCCGGGTGAGTTTGACCACGTCGTTCTGTTGCTGCTGCTGCTGCTTGGCGAGCACCTCCTTTTTGGCTCTTAGCACTAGCTCTGTGATGCAGTTGAACATCTGCAGGAGAAGCACAAAACCAACAATGTGTGGTGAGCACAGCAAATCAGTCAGTAAGATCAGCCACATCAAACATGGCTGTTTATGAAGTGCAGTGTGCAGATCAGTTTTTTTTTTTTACCCCGTAGGAAGAGACTGATTCAAAGCTGAAAAACCGACTGTGGTTAAAATCTGTTTGGATTTTTCTAATCAGGACCAACAGCAGGTATTTTCACAGCATCAGAGGAACAGTTCAACATTTTATTCTTGCTGATTCCATTCTCACATCTGTCCATTCAACATGAAGCTACACACAGAAGCCAGCTAGCTTAGCTTAGCATAAAGACTGGAACGGGGGGAAAACAGCTGTTGTTGGGATTTAGAGAATCTTCTCATGTTTTATTTATTCATTCATCAAGAAAATAATGAGCAGATTAATTGATAATAAAAAGAATTGTTAGTTGCAGCCTGTTTATTTCCCTGAGACAACTGACTGATCATCTGGTGCGACAGAGAATTCAGACGCTGCCTGATTCAAGCCGTCAGTTGAGCTGCTCTGCATACCAGGCATGTCCCAGAAACTACGCCACACAAACACGTCAGTCTGTAAACAGCCCGAGGCCAGAGCCAACACAAACAATGAGTTACCTCTTCAACGTTGATGTTCTCTTTTGCACTCGTCTCAAACAGGTTGATTCCCATCTGCTCAGCGAACTTCTGTGCGTCAGTCGTCTCGACCACCTTGGAGTTGGGGTCGTCGTTCTTGTTTCCCACTGAAAATAAATAAAGGTGTGCAGGAGAGTGAAGAGTAGAGTCTGTTTTTTTTAAGCAAAAAGAAGCCAAGACGATAAGAGCCCGAGAGGGACGAACACTCACCTAATATTCGGCACACGTCGTCACAGTTCTGGTTGATTTCATGTAACCATCGTTTAACGTTGACAAAGGACTCGGCACTCGTGACGTCGTATACCACTATGACCCCATGTGTTCCCCTGTAGTATCTGAACATGCAGAGGGACAGAGACACAGTCAACCTTTAACATCAAGTCCCAGACATTACAGTTTGAATGAAACATTTATCCACATATTGCGCCATCTAAAGAAAAACTGAACTCCACGTGTTGGAATTAGGACTGAATGGAAACTAGTTAGGAGATTAATATCTTGCACAAGCAAAATGCAACAGATAAATGGTTTAGGTAAAGAGATAAGAGTAGTTTTTTGACAGTTGAAATAGCTTTAACTATGAAATAGAGCTATTTGAACTTTTAAATGATAGATAGTTAATTAAAGGTAACGGGTAAAAGGTTGATGGATAGCTACAGGTAAACTAAAAGTTGGAAGACAGCTACAGGTGATGCAACTGTAGTTGAAATGTCCAGGTTTTTGCAACTGGTAGCAAGACAAATGTAAACTCAACCAAACTGACTTCATCATTGACGGTTCAATTGCATGAAGAAATTATTGTATCATCCACAATTATGTCCACTTTTCTATCATCACGTTAAGTGGAATCGGCTTAAAAATGAATCCAGTGAATACACTTGGAACATGACATGGTCTGGATGAAGGGTTACTTGAGTTCATCTGTCAGGGCTGTGGAGGTTCATCTGACAAAGAGGTTGGGTACCACTGAGGTAACTACTGATGATGTCAGCAGGGGGAGACAAATCTCAATTATGAAGAGACACAACTTAATTGTCTTAAAAATGTAAAAGGAAAACTTTACTAATGACGCAGTTACTTCAAATGAGCAACGAGTTCTTAGATTGCTGAAGAGAGTCTGAAAATCTGGCCCTTTACCAATGACAAGAACATCTAATTGTCCAGACTGACTCAATGAACTTCACTGAAGAGTAACTGCATAGTCAATTAAAACGATTACTTCAATAATGCATCACTTTAGTGCATAGGACAGTATGTGACTGAATAAATGAGGACAGTCTACAGAAATGAGACCTCATCTGTCCCACACAGGACTAAACCAGAGTGTGACAGCCCGACAGTTCAACTGTGAACCTGCAGGCTTCAAAAAGTTGCCAGGCCCCAGAAAGGGAGCATCCCCACAGTGAAGCTGCACTGCACCAAACAAACACAAAGACCCTTTTGTCAGGCTTACTATGTGTGTGTGTGTGTGTGTGTGTCAGTGTTGTTGCCTGGCGTGACAGTGTGGGGATATGGTGTTGTCCCAAATGTCCAGCAGTAATGGGCCACCAGACAGCAGGGGCGGATGGTGGATGTGTGTGTGTGTGTGTGTGTGTGTGTGTGCGCGTGCGCTCAGTGCACATGAATACAGTGCTATAATCACACACAGCAGGAGTGTGTGGGCCCCAACTTGCAGTCACCTTTTCTGTAGTAAAATCTGCACAAACAGGGTAATAAAATGTAAATACACCAGACTTCTCGTCCGAATTTCTCCACATTATTATTTTTTTCTTTTGTTTAAACGCCAAAAAGAGTAAATGCTGTGAGGTGATTTGGTATCACAGTGATATTAGGGTGAGGAAGCATCCCAAATTTCAAAACCAGTTTTGCAAATGAAAAAGTCCTGTCAGAATAAAAGCATGAACTCACTAGTAGAAGGGAACTTCTTTAAACTTCAACACTAAAATAAAGACTTCAAAACTGTCATTTGCATCATACTGTGACTCTTGATCTGGGCCTCAGGGTGACGGCAGCTGTGGGTCAGCCACAGGAGCACGGCCACAGGGTCTCACATATGGTGGTTATCACCCTGGGCTGCCCGGGTGGACTGAGCAGGTCTCTGCCCGTGATGCATCTCCACAGTGAAATTCATTAAGGACCTAATGAGGCACCACGCCACTCTACCTCAGCAAAGTGAACAATCAGCCTAAATAGGCCGCCTGCCCGGGGGAGGGATTCCTAAAGATCAACTGGCAGCCACGCTTCCAAACTAGGACGGTCATACTCCTCAGGGGCTGAAGCGTCAGCACTGCAGAGAATTTCGAGCTTTCTGGCTGATTTCGGTGTTCGGATGGTCCTCGCTGCAGCGCTGCAAGTACGTCATAAAAACTTACAAACACACCCTTCTGGTCTTGTTAAGGACAAAACTCACAGGCTTGGACAGTGATGGTTTACTAGCTCTGAAGCGCAGCCTCTGTCTGCTCCAGTCAAAGTCAGACAGGGGTGAGTAGGGAAGATGACTTCTGTTTGAGCTGTAGGTCACATCCATGTTGTTTCTGCCTGCACTGCTCAGACGCTGCCTCCTCATACAGTGGGAGTTACAGCAGCACATTTATGCGTCGCTTTTATTTATTACAGACCGAGTGTCACCTCTGTACTGTAATGTCGAGCCTGTCCATGTAAACTACACGGTAATTGAAATGGAAAGTCCATATTCCAGCTGGGCACTTAAAGAAAGAGAGATCATCGGTTGTGACAGCTGGCGTTAGTGCAAGACGCATGAACACATGAGTAATTGGTCGTCAGACACAGCGAGGGACACTCTGGTGGAGAGGACAGCCAACAGCAACAGGAGCAAACTACGCCTGAACAATCTGGGTTTTCAAACTAAAAAACTAAACGGGACAAGCTAAATGATGAAGCAAATAGATCCATGATGTTGTTTACTTTAAATGTTTTGGATGCCTTGTCTTCCTTAGCTAAATCTGTTATGTCAATCAATGTCAAAGCAGTTTAGTCAATGGGGTGTAGTTGTGTTTTAAAGCTGCTATAATCAATATTTTGAATGTGACAATGGATTAAATGACGATGTGTAACATGAATGTTGTTGCCTGTAGTAACAAACACAGAGAATTATCACCCTACTCTGCAATTTCTCTCCTCATACGTTTTCAGCAACTTTCCACTTATTGTTTTGGTTTTACAGACACAACTTCACAGTTTTTAGTATGATTATTATTTTAACTATAATCATTAGTGTGGGAGGAATCATGACAACATGGAAAAGAGGTCAATTATAAACAGGTTAATGACAGAGACGCTCCCCAATAAAAACAATTTGTAATATCTAAAGTCCACATTCACTTTGCATTAACGCCCTTTTCTTGGCCAGACATCTAAAACCAGTCACCTGGAGGCTAACTACTGCTGCGTCTTCCAATGACCCATTAAAGCCTTACATGAATGTGATGTAATCCACTTTTATTCATTAGCGTTGTGCTGTGAGCTGCAGGAGTCTAGGCGAGCGCTGCAGTGTGTTTTGAAAGCTCGGCCGACGGGACGGGGAGAATGTTCCCATTCAAGTTGAAATGAGCGGCTGCGTGTTTGATTTGCATTGTGACTCAGCCGTGTCCAAACTGAACAGATAATAAATCAAACCTATCACAGGACGTGGCGGTGAAATTTAGCTCTCACGTGTGGTGCTGAACACATGTCCGACATCTGTGATTCAAGGGTGGGAATCCTTGCTCTTGTGTTGCAACATGAAAAAATAATAATAATGTGGGTTGCAACCATGCAAGAGTTACCTCTTTAAAGAAGGACGCTCTGCCCTAGATCAGTGTGAAGCCAGAGCCACATGGATACGATACACACTTGACAAAATTGTGACACATACTACAAGCATAAGAGGGTAAAGCTGCCAAGCCCTCGCCGTCATGTAGCACTACAGTATGAGACCAGGAACCTCCCTCTCACATCTGTAATTAGGATCTGTGGGGAATTCCACCCTACTTCACAGAACGGCACTGACTTATTCTAGCTGTCTACAAACTGCTTCCTCAAATAATACCTACTCTGAGGACCGCAAAAAACCTGTCTTGGTTTCAGATTCAATTGTTGAAATGAAAACTAAGCGCTTCACATGAAATGCCCACGAGAATGTGTGTTATATGTGTGTGTGTGTGTGTGTGTGTGTATGAATCTACTTACGTGGAGGTGATGGTGCGAAAGCGCTCCTGCCCTGCTGTATCCCAGATCTGTAGCTTCACCTTCTCCCCGTTGATCTCCACCGTCCGGATCTTAAAGTCCACCCCAATCGTGGTGATATAGCTACCTGCAAACACACACACAAAAACAAGGTCAAGTTAATGACCTACAACATTATAGTAGGAAGTGTTGAAATTAAGATAGAGTTGCTGAAATAGAACCACACACCTGAAAATGTGTTGTCTGCAAATCGCAGGAGGAGACTGCTCTTCCCCACTCCTGAGGAGGAAACACAAGCACAGGATGAGGTTTAGAGTACAACAGGTTTCCAAAAAAGCAAAGCATGTGTTTTTTTATTTTAATAATATTTGACTTCTAGCTTTCAAAGAAAATACTAGCATTGTGTGAAGACAAGCGTTGAGTTTTTGAAAGGTTTTGTGCACCACAAACGAGCAACTTTTCTAATGGTGTTAGTTTCTCATCGTATCCTAGTTACCAAAGCTGACACTTTGAGATGACTGCAAACCAAAAACAAGATGTCAACCTACACGTTTGCTGTAATCCTTGTGTACCTACAGATTTAATACTTTAAGGCATTAAGCAACACTGTACTTGTTGCAGTGTTCAGTATGACAGATTTGACGTGAACAAGGCTGCACCCTTTATGTCTACTTCAAGCATCTTGATGATGCGTGTACTGACATAAACTTAATCAATGCAATAGCAGAAGAAACAACAGCAACTGGAAAGGCTTGTGTCAAAGCCACAGAGGCAAGACAACAAAAGGAAGAAAGGGTTCCTAAAATGATCATGCATAATAAATAGGTTTGAGGAAGAAATAAAAGTTACACAACAGATGAAAGGAGAGGAGAACGCAGAGGGAGAAGGAGAATAGGATGATAGGGAAGATAGATGAGCAGGATCAGTGCTGTGTCTTTCACAGATTGTCAGGTAACAACTGGAGGTTAGGAAGTGACTCTGCCGCTCGGCCTGGGGTGGGACTCAACCTGCAGCCGTGTTAGTTATCCTACCTATTGTGTTATTGTCATCTCATGTTTGATTGGTCCCAACATAAAAAGCTCTCAGGTTCCTGTGGTCTCCACGCTACAGAGTTTTGTTCAAACAAACAATAACCAAAGCTTCAAAGCAGGAGATAGATCATCTTTCTGTACTAGTGAAGCTTAAATATGCCATGCCTTCCTGCTTGTCTTGCCAAAAACACTCCAGAAGATAAAACACTCCATTTGTCAGTGACAGAACATTTCCATTTTCAACCTTTGAAGCCTTGAATTTGTGTATCGTCAAAGATACTCCATAGGTCTTGTAGAGCAGTGGCGGTGAACATCTTATGTGTACAATGAAATGCTTGACAGAATTTTATGTTTCATAACTGAGCTAGTGTCAAACCACTCTCTATAAACAGATATGTCATGCGCATATCCTACTGTGACAGGCCAGAGGCCAAACAAGTCGAGCTAAGTGATAAAACTCAGCCTCAGTGCGCCGTCGAGATCCAGTACGATGAATGTCTTGACTCTCAGCAGCAGATCAGTCGACATGCAGCTGAGGAGGGGCAGAAGGTCAGAGCATCTTTCCTAAATAATCCCGGTGCAGCACTACAGACAGATGTATTTCCACGCTGCAGCTGAGGAGACACTGGCCTCTGTGTGTGAGGGGCAGTGAAGGGCTTGCTGTGCTGCCTTGCCTTCTACTGTGAGCAGCCAGCTGATGGGGTAGTGCCAGGATCGGGGCTGTCAATGAATGCAAAGATCATTGCCCACAAAGAGGTCCTGCAGGATGAGGCTCCACTCCTACTGAGGGTGGAGCCGCATTTAAAAAGGCATGTTTTCACGTTAACCGGGAGATACAAGAAGAGCAACTCTTATCAGGTCTTAACAGATTAAACATTATGCATTTACCTAGGGCAGTAACATTGTTCGCCATGGTTTTTAACATTATAAAGAAGACTAAACACAGCTAAGGTAACCACAGAGCCTGTAGCGTGTGAACCTCAGCAGCCTGGCAGACAGATGCACTTAACTGGGTTACACTATAGCTGACACTGACCACTTTGTTAGTCTCACTTCACTATACTTTGACTGGCTGGATGCAAAGATACAAACCAGAGCCTGCAGTGCAGCATTCCTCCACTATAAAGCAGCTAGCACTATCATGCTAGCCAGACAAATAACAAAACGCATCTCACTAACTTAACCTAACTTACTTTACTTAACAAAGCGCAGCAAAATCAAGAAATGCGACATTAAGTATATGTAGAAATGCCCATGCTTTTTAAAATAATAGCTTCTCAGTCCAGCAAACGTTATTAAACAGTTAGCTAGATAATCAAAGTGTAATGTTAGCCTAACTTCCAGCTACCTAGCACTGCTAACAGGGGATACAAACAAGAGGCCAAATTAAAGGAGTATGAGACCCCCGAGCAGTTATCTGGGTTACAGCGTGTGTTTTGTTGTGGAGCTCCAACAAATGCCTCAGCCGATATGAGCAGAGGACTAGAAAATGTTCGAGAGGGTTATGGTTATATCTGGAGGCGATATCCGGCCTGATCGGCTGACATGCCCAGCCCGGACACACAACCTCCGCCCTGTCACCGCCACATAAATATGGCGGATGTGTACATTTCACAAAAAGAATCGATGCATAAAATAAAATAAATAACAGGTAGTAAACGCGCCAGACAAGTTCACGTCGGACCTACAGCTGCATTTCGGCTTCCCTCCCTGTTAAAAAAACAAGACAGGGCCCACTTCCCGTCCCGCATCCCCGGCGTCGGCTTACCGCTGTCACCGATGATGAGCAGCTTGAAGAGGTAATCGTAGTCCCTGGCCATGCCGGTAGCTGGTGGCTCACCCCCGCCTTGTGCCGCTTCTTCTACTCGGTTTGCTGTCCGACCCCCTGGGCCCGTAAAAAGAATCACCTGCCCCCAGATCCCCCGATATGAAAGAAAACGACCACTACAGATGCTAGAAACTCTTAGCCCCCGAGCCGGCGGCGTTTTTCTCGGGGTTTCGCGGCGTCAGCAATCCTCTCCCTCCGCTGCAAACAGCCGGAAACTCCGCTTCCTCCTCTGCTGGTGCTGCACCCAACTCTGACCCGGCCTCACTGCGCAAGCTCCTGCTACAGCCTAGCCGTCCCAGCCCATTGATGAACACTAGACTCAAACCGCTTGGAGGGCAGAGGACCCGAAGCGTCCCATTGATTCTTTGAAACTTCTGCAAGCAGGGTTCATTAGGCTCAAAATGACAGACTCCTTCACATTTCTTTAAAAAATAATCTATAACAACATAAATTAAAGTGTATACACATTGATAACTACCAGCCCTGGAATATGCTAAATGTACTCCATCCCTCTATTAACACTAATCAGAATAAGGATATATCAAGGGTTAATATGTTCAAGTAACATGAAATAAATTTGAAGATTTTCTTTCAGATGTTTAGGTTTACTTCTCGTGATGAAGACACTACAATGTGGTTTGTCTGTTATCAACCTTGTTTTCACTGACAACTTAAAAACCTGCAGAATTACAGTAAGGTGAGTGATTTCCTGAGCCCACACTGAAGGAAACTTTCCAATATCTCACACACCACATTATGAAATCAAGATCTTTTTATTTTGTATTGCCTTTTTACAACCGTATCACTGACATAAGAATGGTTTTTATTCTTACAAGAGGCTGCCCCCCCCTCCCCCGCCCCTGAACAACTCTCACACACAAAGTCCAAATAAAAGTTAAAGATAGGGGTGTCACTTCATTACAGTGGTGTCTTAAATGCTTGAAATAATTTTGATAAAATAAGTAGCAAAACACTGAAACATCAAAAAAGATTTGGCCTTGTGTCTACCTAATTTAATTCAGTACAGCACAATAAGCTGCACATTGTGAGATAAAAGAAGAGAGTTATAAATTGTACTTAAAGGCCAATAAAACAATTACACAAAGTGAGAAAGAAAAAAGAAAAGAAATTTGTTGGGGAATATGCTGGAAACCAGTCAAAACACAACCCATCTCAGCCTCGGTCCATGATAGGCAACATGGGCATGTGTGGCGAGAGTGTCTGGGGTTCTCATACAGTGGAGACTTGTTCTACATGTCAGTCGAGCTTCTGTTGATTTCTGCAGATGTCATTTCGTTGCACAGTCCTGCTCCATCACGTTAGGATGGTGTCATCTATCTCTTCATTAGAGTCTGGCAGGCTGGCAATTTTCTTCAAAGACCGGCGGTGACACTCTGACAGTAGGTCGTTACTGGCAGAGTCCAGAATGGCAGTCATACTCTGAATTGCAGCAAGAGTAAAAAGTAAAAATTAGAAAAACTGTATTTTTAATGTAAATCATCCGCATTTGTAAATTACACTAGAGTCTGTAGTCTGACCTGCATGGTTTCCTCTCCCTCACGGAGTCGCAGCAGGTTGACGATGGTGTGTTCGCTCTGGGCTCTGACACTGGTGTTCTTGTCCTTGGTGTTGTCCAACAGACTCTTCAGCACAGGCTTGATGAGACCGGCCTCCATTGAGGGTGTAGCCGGGTCTTTGAACACCCACCACAGCACCCGCTCTGACACCAGTCTGATGTCACTGGACTGATTCTGAAGACACTGTGGGGTCACACAGACAGTGGATGTCATAACACAAAACCTCCATCTACTACCCACTGGGAAAGCAGGCACTCATCATAGCATTTATTCAGTTACACTCATTCATAGCCTCATGACTTTATTTATAACTACTTGATATCTGATATCTATCAGTTTGATATTAGATCTAATCATTTTATTTATACAACTGAACGCTTTGTGAAATTAATAATTTATGGCTGATATTTGACTTCAGCTGGACTTGAGTGGATTAAATTCTGATTTGACAGCAAGAGTTGAATATATTCTACACTCCTCAAGTTACTATTGGACTTTAAGCCTATGACTTAATTTCATCATAGTACTAATATATCATCAACATTAGCCTGGTAATAGAGTAATAAAGAGAATTAAACACAATTGTCAAAGGAGAACATTCTTCAAATAACCCCTACTTTACGACACTATGAAGACTATCAAGTTGTACATCAAGCAACAAATGTGAAACCCCATTGTCCTTGTTACCATCAAGCCTAAATGAAAAACTTTTTACAGCAGCATTTGATTTTTTTGTGGCCACTTTGGGACAGCAGAAGAAACTGTAAACACATCACCGACATATATTGTGGTGCACGATTTAGCAAACATACATTCAATAAACATGGAACATCATTACCATTAATTTGGAGTCGTATCTACACTCACTTCCTCATTCATGTAAAGGCAGAAAAGGGAAGTCAATATAGCCTGTGATAACAGTGTTGGACAAGTGACCTGGAAAGCATAGTGAGCTAAGCTACCTCCAGAGAAATGTAGCAAACTAATCTATACTAACACCAACATGACAAAAGCAGTTTATCACACCAGAAGCTCTCTCAGTGGTCAATATAACTGTCAATCAAACAGATACGCAGGTAAAATGATTTTCAGTTCAACTGTTTATGAAACAATAACCCAAGATTACCCTCAAACAGCAATATTACCACCACGCTAGTGAGAAATGTAGTTAAACTAGTGATGCTGCTTCTTGTAGCGATAGAACTGCCTAACACTGTGATTATCAGTGAAAGAAAGGGTTCCTGCTTTACCTTGATTAACTGCGTGATGATGCGCTGGGAAATACTGGTGCCTCCCTCTGTTCTGAGATTATGCCTCATCAGGAATCCCATCCCTCTGATTCCACTGGTGGCAATGGGGATCTGGAAGAGGAGGGGAAAACAATATGTACTAGCAGAGCTGAGGAAAGGAATGACATGCAATGTAAGGGAACAGTAGAGGACATGGAATTACAGCCTATAATAAGTATGTCACGTCACTCAACAACAATTATGTAGTAGTTATACATTTGAAGTTTTTGTAGTTTAGAAAGAAAAAATGTGTAAATACTAATTACTTTCATTGTTCAATTATCTGTTGAATCTTCAACTGAATAATTAGCAATCTGCAGATTTTCTTCTGCAGCAAAGGACTGATACCACACTCACATCTGGCACAGAAAATATGAAGCTACAGCCAGGAGGTGGTTAGCTTAGCTTAGTATAAAGACTGGAAACAGGGGAAACAGCTAGCCTGACTCTGTCCAAAAGGCCCACTAGCTCCTCTAAAGCTGACTAATTAACACGTTGCATCTCATTTGTTTAATCGGTTGTGGTTTAATGGCAGGTTATGGGCTGGAATATCTCTTGGCCAGGGGCAGTGACTTTCTGGAGACTCCAGCCCATAAATTGTTACAGCAGATACCTCCCAATAAATTCAGAACTTGTGAATAACCATATTTTCTAAAGTATGAAACTATTTATTTATAGTTGACTTACACAGGATATTCATTGCAGCCATGTGTATCAGTTCATAAGATATGTGAGAAATGTATTGTCAAAGAACATAGGCCCAGGCACAGACTTTCTCCTCACCCTGTCGGCAGTGGCGTTGGTCAAAATGGTTTCCGTTACAGTATCAAAGTACTCCTTCCCACACAGCTTCTCAGGAGCAGACTTGACAGCTATGGCCAGGGCCAAGCTACGACCATGGCGCACCATCCAGTCCACACCAGACATGTCCGCTACAGGCAAAAATATAATAAGTAAATAAAAATAATTTGTTTAGTTCATGCTCACTGTTTTACTGATGGATAGAGAACAGCAGTAAATTAGGCAACACACACAGGGATACTCAAGCTCTACTGGGCAAATATGTTTATAAAAAGGACATGAAAAATACTATTGGTGCTAAAACCAAGCAAAAAATACACTAAAGGTTATTGTTTCAGTCTGTACACCAAGCCAGTGCCTGTGATAAACTGCAGTTATGATCACTGAGGACACTGAAATTGACAAATCCACAACTTAGACACATGCTATTGATCATATTCAGAGAACTGAAGGTGATGATCATTTTGCATGTAAATACCAACCTAAGATGTGCTGAAGTAACACACTCTTCAGCTCCTCCTCTGACAGGAAGGCACACAGCACACCAACACAGCCTGCTGAAGCCATTCGAGTCGCATCCTACACACACACACACACAGAATGACACACCAATCAGAAAGCTAGACAGCGACAGATTGAGTGTCATTTTTTGTCAAACTGACATGTAGGTTCAAAACCACCTTTTCAGAAAGCCACATCCTCTCTGCCTGACTTCCGTTTTTCTATTGTGATCAGACAGAAAACTACACCACTGAACAGCTCTCTGTGAGATTTCTTCCAAGTGTTTAAACATTTATACTTTACTTCATTGGTAATTACTTTATGTATTCAGTAGCAATTACAGGCCCTGAGGTGAAAATGGACATGTTGCAACAGATTAAAAAAAAAGTCTTCTCAGCTTTACTTGTTGCTTAAAGGCATGTGCTCCTCCTGTCATACCTCATCATGTCCCAGCATGCCTAGTAATGTGGTGGTGATGTTCTTGCGGATGGCTGGGTCCACCTTTGACCCGGCGCCCTGGATGACAAACCTTAAGGCTTGGAGCATCGTCTCTCTGTGATGGGGTAAAGATCACAGCACAAGCATAAGAATAAACTGTATGTGGTAATAATAGAGCTGTACCAGTAACCAGTAGAGTTCTGAGGCTGAGAACAATTTTAATATTTGAATCTTTAAAAAAATATGAAGATGTATTGGCAAGTTTAAAATTTTTTAAAAACATAAACACAAACAAATATGATTTTAGATTTGGTTATTAAAGAACTGTGACTCAGACTGAATAGGACAGCTGAAAAATGAATGTGCCAGTGCTCTCTGGTGGACAAATGATGTAATGGAGACACTATTTTTAAATGAACCCAGACATGTATTTGTTGTTTCTGTACTGACATTACTTGTTACAATATAGCAATGATATGCTTATATCAGCCAACTATAATGGCCTCTAGTCAAGAACATTTTGGGACAAATGTCAAATCACAAGTTATTCATGGACTGTTTGATATGTTGCTCTGGTAATGTATTTGTTTCTGACAGATTTGCCTGTTTTTGCTCAGGGCCTTTTTCATACACACCACACACATTTCCACTTAGCTTTGTGTGTCATTCCTGAAACTTTTTTTTTCCCCCAGTGAGTGGACACGAGTTCATACAAATCCCTCAGACCACTGGTTCACAACCTATTTTACTTGCGACTCCTTAAACTGATGCAATGCGCCATCAAATTTGATCAAATTTGATCAAATTTGAAGGATTTATGGAGGAAACGATAGCATTAAGAGCGTCACTGCTGTCATGTTCTCATGTATGATTTAGTTATACAATATCAAATTACAATTCAATATTAAATCAACAACCATCACCAGCCCAAACAGGAATCCAAAATGTGATTTCATTATATGAAATTTCCAGTATCCGTCGACTGTTAGAGCACTCACCTGACTCCAGCGTCCTCTGCGTTGCGGATGGCAGCCAGCTGCTCAGTGAAGAGTGGGTCCACCTTGGTGTGGATTGAAACCAGTTGGCCTAGAGCCTCAGCAGCCCTGAGCCTCACTGCACGGCTGGAGTCCTGCAGGGCCTTCAGGAAGGTGGTCTGCAGCTGAGGAAGGAAGGGCTTCAGGGCAATGCCCACCTGTAGAGAGAAGTCAGTCCAGACGTTAGAGCCAGAAATGGTAACTTAATACTCCAAAATTACATATCATAATATATGATTATATTTAGCCCTTTTGGTGTCCTATAGGGAGATGCAGGTACAAACCTTTGCCAGCAGCAGGGTAAGAGTCTCCAGCAGAGCGGTCTTCACTGTCCAGGCAAAGCGGTCTCCCAAGATACGAATGAGAGGTCCAGTGATGTTGACAACAGAGGGCCGCAGAGCCTCAGGAGACGTCAGTTTGATGACGCCTCCTAATGCTTTAGCTGCCTCTTCTTTTTGCTCAGGGCTACCAGTGAGGACACCTTCTCTGAGGACAGGCAGGATACAGGTCACACCCTGTGGACACAAACACGATGAAGAACATCAAATATGAATAACAAACTATTATTTTCACTGATTAATCTGTAATGTAATGTTTTGCAATTAACTGCTTAATTACTAATATGTCAGTAAATTGTGAAAAAGGCCTGTTATGGTTTCCCAGCACCCAAGATGACATATTTTAATTGCTTAAAAAGAGCAAAGAGCAAACATTTTTTCATATTTGTGAAGCTGGAACCAGGGAGTTTTGGGAATTTTAAAGCTTTTTAAAGAACGTAAACATTTTTGCTGAGCTAGTGTGTTATTAACCATGCCCCCTGAGAATTTTCAGTCTGGCAAGTGTCTGGTAAAACTGAAGTTTCAGTATTGAACTGACAAATGAAAAGGCCTCTATGTGATTGGTCGCTATGGTTTCTTGTGTGGACACAATTAGAGTCACATATATGACAAGGAAACCAGACTCTTGTCCACAGCAGTGTCAGAGCAAAGTTGCAGTCATTTGCCAACACAGGAGCACAGGAAGACAAATGTGTGGTACAAGGTAGAAATACAAGAATGAAGTCACCATGTTGTGATAAGGTGCCAGTGTTTGTGTCAGAAGGAGCCGTCTTACCTTCTTGGGCAGACAGAAACCAGGCAGGTGCTGACCCCTCACGTCTGTAGCTGCTGATCTAATGTCTCGATGCAGGTCATCAATTAGAGCCAGCTGGCTGCTCGCATCCAGTTTCTACAGTAACAGTAAGTAACAACACTGCGTCATCCTTTGATTAAGAAATAAAGTATTTTTATTCTTCTTTCTTTGCACTATATTGTGTAAATATAAACAGTGAAACCTCAGGTACCTCTACATCAATGCAAAGTTAACTGTGTGTTCAGTTACTTTAATTTTGATGTCAACACACCTTGGTGATGGAGTTGATGGTATCCCAGCTCTGAGACAGGACCTCTGGGTTGGAGTCATTGAGAAGGCGGATCAGGCCTGACAGCAAGGTGCGTGTATGGTTGCTGTAGTCCAGGCGTGTACGAGCGAAGTATCCATTAAGGATGGTGACTGCGGCCTGTCTGAGGCCGGGGTCCGCACCGCGTGTGGCCTCCAAAAGGTCATCTATGATGATGCGTTGGCCCACTTCATCTTCCACTGAGAGGATCACTGTTTGGCAGCTGCACAACTCCTGAGGCAACGGTAATTCATGAGGGTTACCGTTAGTAGCAAAACAGCTGAAGCACAGCACAGCACAGATTAGTAGATATTATAATTTGTGACTGTCTGTGTTACCTGCGCTTCATCCTCTGTTCCCAACTTTCCTTTGAGGGAGGAGAGCAGAGCGGGCAGGATGACCCCGAGGTGGCGTGTCAGAGCGTCTCCAGCCACAGCGGACAGGAAGGCCAGCACACGGGTGTTCACAGGAGGAGCAGTCAGCTGGTTCAGTGATGGAGGACATCCACTTTAGTCAGTCATACAGACACAGTAATATGGACTAACAAAGGAAAACCTGACTGTAAACGTTACCTTTGGAACCAAGTAAGGCAGCACAGAGCGACTCTTCACCGCCATGACTTGCTTCAGACCGTCCAGAGCAAACTCAGCTGTCTCCTCATCATCCTGGAAAGGCATTCAGTGTGTTATAGACTAGACTAAAAACTTTTTAATGCTATCTGGATTTTAGACTGCGTCCTCGCTGTCTCACCAACTGTTTGAGCAGAGTAGGCAGGATGTCGTCCAGCGCCTGGTGACCGATGGTTGCATGGAGCTGCTCAAAGGTTTTGGCTGCAGCCTCTCGAACCTCCTCCAGGGGGTCACAGAGAGCCTTCCTGACTGTGGGGACCAGTGATTCAGAGAACACCAGCACCTGCAGAGCAAACACCGTCAGGTTAATAATTATTCATGGCTATTACAGTTCTCAGACTCCTGGCCTAAACTTATTTGTATTTTTATTTATTTTTTTATATTATTTTTTTAATTTAGATCCTGAATTGAAAAACAGCTAACTTTAACATGCTAACCAATAAAAAAATATGTTAATGCCATTTCATTTCTCCTGAAGACTGTTTAGTTTTTAGCATGTTGCCTGTGTTGGATAGTGACAGTAGAGATAGAAGCCAGTGAATGTCAAAAGAGCATCACACTGCAGTTATATGATATATCCTAACGACTGAGCCATCATGAGTTACAGACTGCTCACTTCTGACAACCTATTAAAAACACATTTGTACTTGAATATACAACTCGATATGTAGTAACATTAATTGGAAATGTATGATTTTTATTTTTTTAAATAAATTGTTCAACACAAAAACATGAACTTTAAGTACATGTTAGCAGGATTGTAGCTTTGAATCCTGGGAGCAGCTCTGAGGTACTGTTTTTAATTAATAACTGCACACCATCTTGCAATGGGATCACAACAGACACACACAGACTTTGTGTTTGTGAAAACAATACGTGCATGTTACGGCTGGTAATAATTCTAATGGGTTTCTGCTGCTGTGGGTAACTATAATCTAATATGATCTTAATCTCATTTAGCCCCACTAGCTATAATGCTACATGCTTGTATAACAGCAGAGAAATGTGTGTGTTACAGCATCTGCGTGACTCACCGCATCTTTGCTGGTTGACTTCATGATCTCACTGAGGCCGATGCAGACGCCCTGCCTCTCGTCGCTCTTGTCAGAGCGCAGCCCCTCCTCCAGGATGGGAATGATCTCAGGGAGAATCTTCTCTCCGAGCTTCCTCACCAGGTCACCCAGTGTCCGAGCAGCAATCTAAAACCACATGGACACCCAGCATCAGTAAAAAGGCCGTGTGTGGGTTCTTTCACAGTGAAAGGAAAAGGCAAAAACTAACAGTAACCAACCAGGGAACATAAAATCAATGTGGTGTCGTTAAGAAGTGAAAAGGAGTAGTACCGTTCTCTTGTCAGGGCAGGTGGAAGCCAGGAAACCCAGCAGTAGAGTGAACAGGGTTGGGAGGATCTCTCGAAGAGTTCTGGGGGTGTTAGATACCACGATCTTCCACACATGGAGGGAAGCCTGTCGAACCACCAGCTGGGTGTCTGAACGACCCATATAGAGACCAGACAGGACACGGTTACGCCGCTCAGCGCCAAGAGCACCAATGATGGCCTGTGAGAGAGAAAGTCAAAGGTCATGTCATCCACACAACAAAAAGACAACTTTTGCTTCTTTGTATTAACTGGATGAATCTGTAGAGGATTTTCTGATGAAGAAATGTATTCGTACTTTATTGGACGCAGCTGTTCCAAAGTTGTCATCCTCAGACGCCGTCTCTGTGGTCATCTTTCCTGTTACTCCAGAGATGTGGAACAGCAGATCTCCAAGCAGTTGCACAGAGCTGAACCTGCAAACCAAGAGCAGCACAGACCCATAGTTAGTCAATATACAAGTGACATTTATCTGACCACTAATGGGTTATTGTGTATTTAGGTCTAACCTGATTCTCCACAGATCATCAAACAGGCCCTGTTCCAGCTCAGGAAGCAGCAGTGCAATAGCGGTCTCGGCATACATGCTGATGATTCGCTGTCCGGCCCGCAGCGCCGTGTCTCTCACATACTCGTTCTCATCAGCCAGAGCCTGGTGGTCAACACAGAGAGGGTAAGAGATACTGAGCTGCAGTGAAGTGTCATCTGCAGAATGATACATGGTTAAATAATAAAACTGCTTGAGTCAATGACAAGCCTGCTTCCAGATTAAGATGTATTTAATCACCATGGTAATCACGATGCTATATACTAATATACTATAATTTTCTTGCTGACCATCAATACATTCATTGGGATTCAATGTTGTACAAGACCAGAACATGGCAAAGACAGATGTCTATCAAAGTGTAATGTGTGGTAAAAAAAAAAAAACAGTTTGGGAAATGCAGGGACAAGGGCCACATACAAATTCACCTGTAAACAGTAATTTTACTGGTTCTCAGAAAGTTGTGATTTAAAGTGTATACCTATAATTCTGTTGAACAGTTTAAGTCAAGATTCATGGCTAAATGGGAAAAAACGATAACATTGTTGTGAACAACTTTGTAGCCACTACCTTGAGGATGCAGGGGATGATGGGCCCAACGTAGGGAGTAAACTTGTCTCCGAAGGTGAGGGGCAGGTAGATGAACATCATGATGTAACCATCTCTGACGTGGGAGGCAATGTCTATCTTGCTGGCTGTTTGCACCACATCTGGCATCAGCTTGTCTAGCTTCTCCACTCCTAGTCCAGCCATCACCTCAGCCAGACCTGAAGACACCGGCACAGAAATCATTTGGTCACTCATTTCTTGAATGATGTTAGGCACAAATCTCCAACAACACAAGAAGAGAGGGGAGACGAACCGACCTTGTGCAGCTCCAGAGCGATCTACAGAGCTCTGCTCAGAGGCCAGCGTTTCCATGAGCCATGGCAGCAGGTCGTCAAAGCAGGACTCACCCATCCCCTTCACCATGGCACCCAAAGCCTTGGCTGAGACAGTACGTACCTGGAGAGGAGAAGAAGAGGAGCGACTACAGCTTCAGCTTCATACAACAGAGCACATATTACTGGGATGTTTTGAAGATACTAAGTTGAGAGAAACTGAGTCTGAGTTTAAGTCTGTGTCAGTTACCATGGTGACAAGAGCTGTCTGACATGCTGTTTCATTTCCTCATTCACACAGTTGATATCAAAGCATTAATTTGCAGAAGTTTACTGAGAAGATAATCAAGATCCCCAGTGCATATTAGTTTGTTACCCAAGGCCTACCTTAACTAATGTTACCATTTTTATGATCAGTCATTAATGTGATTAACACCATCCTCCTTTATAACACTGTGACTCTGAGGACATTAAGATGACTGTTAGGTTGTCTATCAGTTCCTTTAGATGAAACATTTACTTTTTACTGTTAGTTTAAATATATTTAAATATTAGTTTAAAAGTGAGTGAAATTCGCAACATATAGTCTGAATATTTCAGTTACTATGTTTAAATTTACTACATGTTGCAATATCACATGATATATAAAATATAAAATATGATGCTGAGCAAAATTTATGTGAAAAATGAACCTAGACAATTTTTCAACTGCATATCACCAAAATCATTAAGCAATCACTGAGTTGGACTAAAGGTTACGATCACAGGTCTATAATAAACTCATGTCATATCTGATTGATTTCATCTTCTGCTGCCACCAACACTTGATGAATAAATACAGTGTAAAGAGCTGTCACTAAACATACCTCAGGCACCGGGTCCAACAGAGAGGCCTTCAGTCCAGGAATAACACTGGGCAGGTAGGGTGATAGATCCTGTAAACAATGACACACATCACACCATAAGCAAAATGCAAGTCTACAGACTACACTGGTTTGAAGGATTAGTAAGATTTTAACTTTGTTTATAGTTCTTTGTAATATATCTAGAATGCTGTGTACCTTCTGGTCAGTGAGGGAGTACATGTTGCCAATGATCTGAGCGGCCATCTTGCGAGTGTCAGTGGAGCGGTCCTGGAAGGCTCTCTGGACGATGGGCATGATGAGGGCAAGTGAGGCGGCATCAATGAAGTGCACAAACTTGGTGTCCAGCAGCGTCTGCAGGCACGTCTGGGTCCTCCTGGACGGATCAGTGAGAGCATCCAGGAGGATGGGTGTGATGGCTGAGAGAGAGTAACAATGACATCATTAAAATACTAGTTCACTTAACATCAGTGGTAACCAAAAAAATCCTCAAACTTATTCTTTGATTACAAGCCTCATGTTGTAATTTTAATTCATTCATTCATTCATTCATTCATTCATTCATTAATTCATTCATTCATTTACTGGCAGCATTTCTGAGCTGCTAACTAAATTACTTTTACGGATTTTTTTCTGATTGGAAATGTCAAAATACATGAATGTAGATTTAATGCATACAGCAGGTGAAATAATTCTGATTATAACCCTGAATCATATTGTGTTACTCTACTGGACTGCTATCTATTGGAAAATGATTCCCTCATTAGTGACTCAACACCCATTTGATACACGCCCATTAAAATGTAGCAGTACTAGCATCACAGAGTACATAAAGGGTGGTTTTTGTCATTAAGACCTTAAAATCTAGAAACAGAGACAAAAAAACCAAGCGTTTCTCAGACTGAATATGTTAGTGCTTAACGACAACTAGATAAAATAAGTAATAAGACCTATTGTATTGATATTGTACAACTAACCCTGTAAATTTACTCCCATGGGATTAATAATGAAGTTTACCTTATCGTAATGAAAAGTATGCATACAGCCAAAAAACAAACATTTTTAAGCCTAATCTGTTAGCAGCTTTGTCCCAGGCCGCTGAGTCCCTTACCCAAGATTTCAGGGTTACGGATGACAGAACCGATCTGTCGGAGCGCCTGCTGTCCAGCCTTCTGCACCTTCACATGGGAGTCGGTCAGCACCTCAGTCAGCTTGGGCACAATGCTGGGCAGGCATGAGGACAACTGCTTTGGGGCACAGAAAGCCATGGCACCTAGCAACTCCACCGAGCCTGGAGGAAAGAAGAAGGTTTCTCACAGGAATCTATTGTATGACTAGAAAAGTCATTTGATTCTGACAATCAGTGATAGTATATAAGTAAACAAAAACTAACAAAAAACTATTTTTTTACTAACTATTGTTAGTGTAGTTATAGTACAGGAAATATAAAGCAGTATGTATACTTTCCTCAGCTTTCTAAGCAATACCCAGAAGATGACCAAATAATGTCGTATCCTTGATCATTAATACATTCCAGACCTGTCTAGGAACTGTGTATGTACGGGCTCCTCACCTGCTTTAGTTCTCCAGGACTCCTCCTCCAGGGCCACTAGCAAGGAGGGGAGAACTAGCTTCACTCCGTGGGCACTCAGGTTCCTCATCACAGCTTTGGCACAGTCATCTGCAGCCTGGGGAGAAAAAGACAGGGGTAAAAACCTTTGACAATGATCACCCTAAGAGATTTATTTGAGCAGAAAGTGAGATATTAATGCAGGAGAGACAGTGGACTCAGGATGTGATCTGCCTGCTCACCTCTCTGACATACTGGTTTCCATCTCCAAAGCAGAGCAGGAGGTGTGGCAGCACATGGACCACATATGGCTCAAACAGCTTCCCCAACATGTTACAAAGCATCTCAAAGGCAAATAGTGCTCCTGCAAGAGACAAACAGCAGGTCAGTGCTTTCATATTTATTGGACCAAAAAATATTTCATGACGTGATGTTCTGAAAGCCTTTGTGCTGGCTACTGGCAGCCAAGTGCTAGATACAATGACAAAAATAGCATCTGCATAAAACAGTTGTAAATTAATCCAAAGCCAAACAGTTCAGTGGTTGGTCAATCATCACTGACCTTCCCTCCTTCTGAAGTTTTTCTTGTCCTGGATGGCGTCGGTCAGCGTGGTCATGATGTCCTGCTGTTTGAGTGCCAGGATCCCGAGACCTTTGACCAGGCCGGCCAGTCCGTACGCTGCTCCCTTTCTCTCTGCGTACTTGTCGCTCTCCAGCAGCAGCTGCAGCAGGTTTCTTACAATCCCTGCAGCGTCCTCCTTGATGGCAGGAACTAAAGGAGGTAAACAGCTGGCCACAGACTCCTGGACCTGATGAGAGACGACAAACCACATGAGATAATATGGTGAATTTTTCAGTGCACAACAATGTGAGTGGCAACAAAATGAGAGCTGTATAAAAAAGGCTAGAATAAATTATAATAAATCAAATCTTGGATGCTGAACACTGAACATTTAAGGGTTAGTAAGTTGTTTGGAAGCAGGTTGAGTTGCTTACCTGCTGTGAAGGCGTAGAGAGTGCAGTGATGAGCTTGGCTACGATGGGTTTAACCTTGGGGTCATTTTTGTCCAGATGTTTTGCCAAGGAGCCCATGAGAATAACCACACTCTGACGGACAGAGTCATAGCTGGCATCCTGGGGGGCATTCTTCAGAAACTCCTCAAACACTGGCAGCAGGGAGCTCACGTTGTCCTGTTACAAAAAGCAGGGGTATCAAGTACAGAGCAAGACATACTTTTCATATCAAAGTGCATGTTTGAAAAATGTCTTTGTTTGAAATGTAGCTGGGGGAAAAAAAGTGCGCTGTACCTTTCCGTGTGTGTTGAGCGCTGACAGGGCAGCGTCTAGCATGCAGCGCCGCACTTCAGTGTGGCGGTCATTCAGAGCATCAGGAACAAAGAAGAGGAAGAGAGGGGTGACCTGAGATTCATCCAGGTACTGGGACAGCTTGTTCAGAGCCAGAGCGATGCCACACCTGACAAAGAAATGTGTGGGAGACAAAGGAGCTTAGTGCACAAAAGGGAACACTTAAATTTATCGCTCTGTTATAATGGGATTATAGCTTTTATGATAATATCTGATATATAACTGCTAAAGCAAGACATTAATAAGCAGATTGCCAGGAAAGGGCCGTCTCAAAATAAGTAGTGAGCTGGCTCTCTGACAAGCACGTTTCAGCCTTTTCCTCTCATCACAATTAGTATTTTTTGGCATCCTATCTCCCCTTGTTGGAACTAATCCAAATGTTTCTGCTTTACTAAAAGGAGGCTAATGTAGATATTATGGTGGTTAATTGTGCATTCATGGACTAAGGTCTCTGAGACGCACTAATGTTTATTTTGTCTCCTAAAATAAAAACAGTAAAAACCTCTGGCATCTTTCATCTTTGCAAACACACACTGAGATTTACCTGGCCTCCCACTGATCAGGTGGAGCCTCAGAGATGACTCTGCCCAGAGCATCCAGCACAGGAGGTGGTCTCTTTGAAAATACAAAAATATCACACTTTGATTTCTGAGGTCAAATTCATCCACTAGTAGCAGCCAGAGCTACAGTATAAGAGTAATAATGTGATCTTGCCATGACTCAGGTCTCACATAGAGTTTCTGGTGGTAGAGCTCAGTCAGCTGGCTGAGCACCGTAGGAGACTGGTCTCTGTACTCAGACACGGCACTTGACAGAGCTTCTGCTGCGGCAGAACGGACAGCTTCCTCGTGGTGGGTGACATCTCCAATCAGCAGGGAGCAGAGCTCAGGGACCAACTCCAGACCCAGAGACTCCCAGAGTCTGAGGAGGAAAGACAAACCAACAAATTAGTTTAACTGTTAAACTGAATCGTTTCCATTCTCCTTCACAGAGCAGAAATCAAAACTTGCAGGAAGTAACATTTTCTAAATGATATTTAAAGAACAGCATTGTTACTTTTCAGTAGAGAATGAACACTCAGCAAGAAAGGAGCAAGAAATCTCATAATACATACTTTTCAGCCAAGGCTCGTCCTTCCTCTTCAACATCAAACCTGGCAACCCAAAGCCTGCGCAGCAAGCTGAGCCCACTGGCCTCTGTGCTGTCTGTTGGCAGTGCAAACTCCATCTCCAACAATCCCTGAGCACAAATAGTTAAAGAGTTACCACTTAGTATGTTTGAAAGTACATCTCCATTATGGTCTAAAAGCTGTTTGGCCTTTCTTAGTTTATTAAATTTGTTTTTGAGCTCATAAAATATGTAGAAGAAGCTGAAAATGAAACCTTGGAAACTTCCCTTGTCTGTAATTGCTTGAATGGAATAGACCATCTTCAACTAATATAACTACAATTATTGCCTTGAGGTTTTACACCTCCACCATCCAGTCAAGTTGCAGTTTATATCCATGTCTGTCCAGACTCATAAAATATATGCAGTGAAGACTTTGAAGTAGTTTACTAAAAGGCACTAAGTGTATTCTGCCATAACTAGGGTACGAACATTTGAGTTATGGCCAAAAAGGTGTTTTGTGAGGTCAAAGTGACCTTGAGCTTTGAGCACCAAAATCTAATTTCATGCTTGAATCCAAGTGAACATTTGTGCCAAACGGACAATCCCAAAATATAATGTCTCCACCTATGGCTGACACCAGCATGGAGGTATAAAAGTGAACTGATAAATCGCTCACCCTGAGGGCAGCATCCCGGACAGAAAAGCAAGGTGACAGCAGGGCGTTTAGGAGGACATCTATCTCTGGTTGCTCTGCTACAGTGCAGCCCTCTTCTCCTCCAGCACTGGCACACAGAGCTGTCAGGCACTGAGACGCCAACACCTGAAACACAGAATGTGAAAAGTCTCACATCTCAGGGCCAAGTCATTGATGTAGCTACTTTAGGTTGTTCCAACAGGAACTAAAACAGGAAAAGCTAATACAGCAAATGAGACATGTACAGTAAATACAAACAGCAGACCAATACTTAATTATTAAGAAATATAGCAATGGTGGAATCTGGAAAATAGTGTGAGTTTAAAATGAATTTAATGTGAACTCTGTCTGTAAAATCTCTTATGTACCTGGAGTCTTGGGGTGGCTGTGGAAATAATTCTGGTCAGAAGCAGCAGCATGTTGACACGTGGAAGAAGCTCAGGGCCGTTCTGAGACAAGAAAATATACAGTAAGTACATAATAAACTACAAAATAAATGGTAGTATTTTCACAAAGATTTCTCAATTCGCCTTGAGATTTATTTTCATAGACCATTTGGCTTTGCTTAATAACTGAACAAGGCAGGCAAACACAAAAGACTGCTATGTGGATGCCTGGTGAGTAAATAAATGCTGAGACAAATGGACTCCATGAAAACCATTTCTCTTTTGTTACCGAGTCATACTGGTTGTCTGAACTGATGTTTTTTTTCCACATAAATAATGTATTTCCCAGTCATCCTCATGTGCAGGTCACAGAAAGTACAACGGAGACGTTTGTCTTTACCTCATCTATAACAATGTCACCAAGGTCTGTGTCGGCCCGAAGCTGGGAGTGTTCGTTGATGACCTGCAGGGCTTTGGTCATCATGTTCTCTGTCTCCTCTGTGCTGCCTGAAGACTCCCTGAGCATGGCGTTGAGGAGAGGAAAACAGAAGGAGAAAGCTGGTGCAGACAGCGGAACCACATCTAAGGAAAAAGACAACACAAAGAAACAAGAGAGCAGTCAGTATTCCAGCACTGAATCAAATGAGATTACATTTTCATGACAGATTGTGAGACCATGGCTTCTTATGCATCATTTTACATTTCCTGACACAAAGAGGATTAAAATATTGTCTCAATAGTTTCTGAAACATTATACTATTAACTTCATCAGGAAGTGATTCTGCACCAATTAGTTTTTCTCTTTTTTCTGTTTCATTTGTGTTCTGTGGATTTTGATGAAATTGTTTGTCTCATTTTACAATTATTAATGTGTTAATTGTCCCAGATGTTTGAAATGTGGCCCCTGTTTTTGATTGGTTGTTACAGCCTTTTGCTTTAATGTAAAGACATCTTCTTTCACACTGTTAATTTGATGTCTGATATCACTTTGCTACGTACTTTGCACATTAAATAACACACAGTTTAATTCCACATTCCTTAAATTAATTGAGATTTCCAACTGAGACTGAGTTCCTGTAGTGCTTTTATTGCTGAGTCAATTTTGTCAAAGTCTGAATATATTCACAGAATGTAAAACATAATTTTTGGCAAAAAATTGATACATGAATCAGAACTAAAGTGGCGCATTGTATGTGTCTATGTTGACAAATGTGGTTGCCGCTGAGTTTTAAGTTTTAAGTGTCTGTGACTCACCACCAGTCTTGCCCTCTCTCTGTGGCACAGTGTGGTTGTGCAGCAGAATCACAGTACGCTGTACTGCTGTGTCCAGGTCCTCCAGTCCCCAGGCCTCATCCAGATCACACTCGGGTTTCAGCATCCGCAAAGTCACATGACCCACAAGCACAGCTGGAGGAAAAAGGATAGAATGATAATGACTTGATATACTGAGACAAAGCTGTATTTATCAATACAATACCGAGACAGGCTATGTACCTAGACTGTGAAGGTGCTTGGGCATAAGGCACGCTCCAATGTCCAAGAAGACCTGCTGGACGCGTGGAGCAGCCAGAGGGGACTGTAGCAGAGGCAGAAGAACCTGGAGGACAGAAGGGAGCTCCCTGGTGATCTCAGCTGGTCTCTCTATCAAAGTAGCTTCCACCAGACCCATCACACTCTGCAACTCCACATCCAGCTGGTGACAGAAAGGTAAACCACAGGTCAACAAGAAGTCAGGCAGGCGTTACAGAAATCATTTGAGTCTTTACTTTAGACTTAAGGTTCCTTACCCCTTGAAGTCTCTTGCGAATAGAGGCCTCTTTATCAAGCTGGATTTGCATCATTTCCTTCTGTTTGCTGGTGAGCTGCACCTCTTCCTTGATGCCTTTTTTCTTCTTTAACTCCTGTAAGATCAAAGGGAAATCTAACAGTGTTCCAGACTTTAACACTACCAAAGAACAGTGTTGGTGGAAAGTTCACTTTACCTCCTGTAGCTCCAGTTCAATGATCTGTTCCTTGTAGGAGTAGGCCTTGTTCTCTCTCTTCATGTTGACTTTCTTGGTGCTTTCCTTCTGAGCACTGCAGCAAGTGTAGAGGAGGAAGACATGAGTAGTGCCAGATAGACAACAGAGAAGACAGGAGATTGTTGTTGTGGTTGGTCAACGGGTGCAGGAGAGACTGTGTGCTACCTCTGGATGATGCTGTTGTCGTAGAGGTTTCCTTCAGGTGTCAGCATGATGGCATACTCCTCCCTTGTGACCTGAAGTAGAGCAGGACGGGAAAGCCCCTCTGTGACATGACTGATTACCCGCGGTAACAGCTTGTTGGGGGAAAGGCTGGAGAGGGCACCAACAGCGTTTTTCACCGCCTGGGGAGAAACACATGACCATTAATCATCCTGGTATCATGTAAAATACAACAGCAACAGTCAATAGCTAATCTCTTGCAAGATTCTTTTACATCCTGTATGCAGAAGGTAAAAAGCTGTTTAACTGCATCATTCAATCAGCTTGGTGTCTTCAAAGGAAGTCAAGTGTTCTTGTGTGTATAAATCTCATGTAAATGCAGTAATAATGAGGTGTGTGTTGTCATCAGACCTGGTTGTTGGCATTGACTGCGAGTAGATGTGGCAGAATTGCCTCCAGATTCTTTTCTATGAATTCTTCTGCTTTTAAGTTCATGGAGGAGAGCAGAACAGGCCAGAGACCACGGCGAGCTTCAACTGGAAGAGATATATACATGTAGTGGATGAGATGTCAGTGTGGGACAGAGCACCAATATCTACTATCCCAGTGTAATTAAATGACAAAAACCTGTCATCAAGATGAATGGAGTTCTCCTACCTATGGATGGATGATGAGTGACTGTGAGGATCTCCATGGCCAAATTCTCTGCTTCAGCGGGGTCGCCCCATTGGCTGGCAGATGAGCAAACGACACACAGCGCGTCCAGCAGGACACGGGGGGGAACGTAGCTGCGACCCAGCTCAGTCAGCTCTCCTGACTCTGACACCAGGACATCCTGGGGTAAAACCTGACCGTTTACAACATACAGTCAGTCACAGTCAGGCTGAGAAAAAAAACAAACTCATTCTTTCATTTTCAAACTGTAGTGGTTGTATATATTCACAAAACATTAAGTTAATATTTACAGCTGTTGCCAGAGGCTGGATATGTACCGAAGTACAATTTGATATTGTCTTTCAGTAGATTGGACTGTAACTAGATATTTTTGAGGCGTAAGTTTGAATAATCAGTCTGTACTTTGTGTTTGTTGATGATCACGCAGAGTTCTCTAAGAAGGCCATGGGCAAGACTAGATCCACCCAAAGAGGAGAGCAGCTTCCTGATGGTCTGTTGCGCCCTCTTCCTCACACGCCAGCTCCGAGAGAGCAAAACGGCAACTGTAGCGTGATGATACATCCTGCAGAACACAGATATTATATTAGGATAATTAATTTATTAAGTAAGCAAAATCAGAACAAACAACAACATTTTTTCCATTCTACTGGTGAATATACTTTTTAATCCTCTGGGTACATGCAAAATGTGCAGGCAAATATAGAGTATTTAAGTTCTCTAAAACATTTTCAGGGAAAACATTGTTTACAGGTTAATAGGAGGACAGACTCACTGTGATCTGCTGGTGTTAAGTCTGTGGGCGTGGTCCAGGAAGAGCCTTTCACAGAGCAGCAGCTCTGTGAGCAGAGCTAGATAAAATGCAACAGACAGATATAAGCCATAATTTTATGTCGTAACATTTTTTAATCAATCATGAGCTTCTGCAATGATGATAGTAAGAAACAATTTCCTTACTTTCCTCACTGGCCTGGGAGAGAAACTTCTCTGTGGTGAACAGTGGCTTCTTCTCATCTAAGATCACGTTCCAGAAGCTGGAGAATTTTGCTTCTGCAGGGACAAAAAAATAAAATAAAATTCGTTATCACATCCCATCTGTGTGAGCTAAAAATTTCAAATAGCCTTGATGAATGAGAAGAAGTTATTGTTGAAATGAGGGCGCCACCTGTCTGTGTCTCCAGCAGAGCGAGTCGACTCAAAAGAACAGAAGCTGCCACACCCTCTGCAAGCAGAGCATGCTGGGAGTTTTGTGCCACAGCCTTCTCCACCGTTTGGAAAAGCAAAGGCATGAGGTCTGAGGCCTGGGCCAGAGTGTCACCTGAACACCAGGGGAAAAGAAAGGTGATAAGTGGTTTGACTTCAAATAATGGATCTGGACATTTGACACGTAGTGCAATGTGTGTCACTGACCTTTAAAGGCCCCCAGCATGGCTTGAAGGTAGGCGTGTCGGACCAGAGAGGTGGAGGTCTTGAGGGTGAAAGCTTTCTTCAACCAATCCAAGAGAGCTTTGGGAACTTCTACTGTGAGGCGACTACTCCACTGGGATAGCACGGACACTGCATGCACCAAGGTGCCCTCGTGAACTAAAGAAAACAAAGAAAAGTTAGCACTAGACTGAAACATCATATCTTGCTAAGAATTTACAGGCCCAATGCATAAAACTGCATTATGGACTCTTATTGTCTAATCACCCTAGTGACAGTAACAGGAAGCACTGCGATACCTTCTTGCTGTAAATAAGGGATGAACATCACAGTCACTGCAGAGCTGAGAGTCTGGCTAGAGGTTCCTGACACAGCATGATGGCTGCAGCTGGCAATCCCTACAACAACAACAAGATGAAAATTCTCAGGTTGTCTGTTCGCATTTCTGTGTCATGGATAGGTCATAATTAAAAGTGTCTGCAAGGTCCCTTACCGGACAACACACTCATCTTTTGGGCAACAACTGTGAGCTTTCCCTCAGACCCTGCAAACGCAAGAATTATATTTCAAGTAAGCAGAACCAATCATGATTAAGACAGTATCTCATTCGAAGAGGAAATTAATTAGTTCACCTCCGAGGATCTTGAAGAGGTGTGTGACAATGTCCTGCACTGCGGTGGGGTCACTACACTGCTGGGCCAGGTTCTGCATGGCCTGGACCGCCTCCTCCATCAGCTGGGCATTGTTGGCCTTCAGCTGGCCTGAAACACAGACCATACCATAATTATACACTGGAACTTATGCTAAATATCCTATTTGCATGAAGACACATTTTTAAAATGGTGTTCCACAAAACAAATACAAAACTAAATTAGCCCAGGCCTTACTTGCTATGGCCTTTCCGATATCCATAGCATACTGACTGAGGTCGAGCGTCACAGCGGACAGCAGGTAGGAAACAGCTGGAAAGAGACCGGACAAGGTTTTAATCCACTATATGAGAGCCGCCCCAGCACTGAGCAGGTAAGTATAAAACACAATCACCAGAAACTATAGGGGACTCACTCTGCATGGCGTTCTCTGGACTGCGTAGCATTGTCTTCTGCAGAGTAGGTAGGAGTAGTTCCTTGAACTCGGAGTGGGACACATGACGCAGTAAGGCACCACTTTTGTCCAAAATGTGCTGTTGTGGTTTTGTCTTGCTCATGAGGACTGATTTTAAGTACAGGTCCAACAGGGCACTCTGGAAAACACACAAGTTCAAATGGTGCTGCTATTTTTGGAGCACATAACTAAAAACTTAAGGTTACAAATCAGAAGTGATTAGGAAACTCACCTTATGCTTCTCTATTGTAGCTTTGTCTTTCTGAGCAGTACAGAAGTCTAAACACACGCCCAGCATGGGCAGAGTTGTGGAGCTCTGATCCAGACTCAACAGTGTGCTGATGTACTGCTCAACCAGTCCAGGGTGCTGTTAAAGACAACAAACGTCAGACCTCCAGCTCACAGATTAGGATCCACGACTACTGGGCAGGTCAAATTGAGGTATATTCCAGTATCATTTAATTTCACAGGCCGACAGTGGTCATGGTTTCTGCTCCTGTACAGGTTTTTAAGACAACACTCTAAAGTCCCATTCATACAGGATTAATACTGCAGGGGGAGATGGGTAAAAAATATTTCCCCTCCTCTCTTGTAATAATACCAAACGGCATTTTAGCCATTAATTACAGGAGCCATTTCTCTAACAGGTGAGCTGTGGAAAAATGATGTGACCTTCAACTGGCTTAGTGTTATTTCATTATTAGTATTTACCAGTTATTATTTAGCTGTAATCTAATTTTTAATACAGACAATCTACTTCAAGGTCTCTTTCTGGATGGGGATTAGGCGGCTTTTTTGGTGAGGTGAGAAAATGACTCAGGAATCTGCAACAGTGTTAAATACAGGCAGTTCACTACATACAAACCCATTTCATGCCGACAAAGGTAAACCAGAAAAGACAGAATCACTCACACCATGACATGACAATTGCCTTTTATCTTTTCTCAATGAATGGGTTGACTGATCGACTGTCAGTGAGGTTATCAAAATCCCCCTCTATTTCTTCTTCAGTTGTCACACTGTGCACAGAGCTGTTGAAACTATGTCATAGTGAAGGCAACTCTTTGAATAAAACTCAGAGAGTGGAGTTCAGAGTGGACTTAAATCACAAAAGGAACAACACCTTTGACAAAAAACAGTAGATGATTGGGGCTTTGATTAAAATCTATGCACCAGTGCAGGCAATTTAGTCAAGATCCTGCCACGCCGCTGTATCATCCCCACATCATTTGTTTAGTGATTCAAACAAAGTGAATGACTTAAGTTTAAAAAATGACAATTCAGTCTGATTATCAGACTAGATCCTCCCCTCCGACAAGTATGCCATTCACTGCCAGTGTGTACTGCACTCACTTGCTCCCAGAGGTGATTGAGATTCTTGAGACTTGATTTCTGAGCAATGTTCTTGGCTCCTCCCACCACCTCGGCCACAAGAAGGCTCTGAACTTCCACCTAAAAAAAGAGGGCAACAGGCCACAACATGACACTAACATCCAAGATAAACACTGACCCTGGCCAGATGTGGGCAAATTCTAGTGACATTTAACAATTCAATGAGAACCATATGATTGTATATAAAAAATATTTTTCACAGACAATAATATAATGATGTAATATCTGTTTAACAAATCCAAAACTTTCACTGACCATTTTCTTCCAGATGGGTCCCTCTCTTTTCTCTGGAGCAGAAAACACAGTGGGGACTAAAAGGAAGGTCCAAGACAAGCCGATGAAGGCAGCAGAGCCTGTGCTTTTACTGAAAATATAATATGGAAAGCACAAGAAAGGGAAGAAATAAAGTTGGTAAACATGGAAACAAAGACAGGTTCCTAGAAACATTATTTAATTTAATAAGCTGTTTGTTTTTAACCTTTCTTTTTTATTTCTATTTGAATCCAACTATGAACATATATATTTTTTAATTTTCTGCTGTTTTAATTGGTATATCCTGTTTCTTATCTATATAAGCCTGTGCGAACTTTGTTATGGTGTATCAATGTAGTTTGTTGTATTTCTGCTGCGTTTGCTCACAACATTATAAGTATATACACTACACTATAATTCTTGCTTACCCTGCCTGTCAAACACAGAGTGGAAAATCGATATTGACAATGCTATGACGATGCTTTCAACTATTAATCTGTGAAGGCAGTAATTAATTAAGTAGTGCAACAACAAACTTTACACTGCAGTGGTTCAGAGGAGTACCTGGGCTCTCCATTTTTGCTGATGACTCCACTGTTCAGCAGGCAGTGAAGGAGGCTGGTCACCAGGATGCCAGGCTGTCTGTCAGCCAGCTGGGCAATGACAGAGAGCAACTCTCTGCGCGATGCAGCATCCCTGAGAAGCGCGCACACACACACATCCATTATACTGACAGGTTATTTTGTCCACTCCATTTGTATCAATGAGGGTAGGTTAAATAGCATAAAACACTTCCTAATGCAATCCAGTTCACCAGCACCACAACCTGGAAATAAACTACACGACTGCTGTATTGGGCTGCGTTAATTTCAGCTAGGTGTATTGAATAAACTGGAAACTGAGTGTAAACATTGAAACTATGTTGTAGTTTTGTTGTGGGTGAACATGACAACATAAACCTACCGATATCTGTGTGGCGTGAGACAGAAGAGCTTGCATAGTCCTTTGATAGCAGGCTCTGGTAACTCTAAAAAAGGTGTTTTGAAGAATGATTAGTGGTGGTTATAGCGCATATTTTTTAAAAACATCACCATAATGTAGAAAATTAAATAACACAAAATTCCTCACCTTTGCCCTTTATACACTGTTTCAGCTCTCCAAATATCTCCTTGCGCTCTTTCACACTGGCTGTGGTCACTTTTACAGCAAATTTCTTCAGCGTGTCGGAAACCTGAAGGAGTAGTCACAGTTAGTGTGAGGACTGGTGAATAAAAATCAAGTAAATGGCAGTAGTGACATCCTAAATCGAACCTTCAGTCCAGGAGGAAAAGACATTAAGTTCATGCTCATGTGGGACATGTGAGGTCAGAGTCTGGAGCTAGGATATACTTGGCATTTTCTCTTGAGAAATACCTTAAATGATTGACTGATTAAAAGAAAAGTAGCCGACTGACTTTCTGTCTATCAACAAAAATCAGTTCATCTCAGCTCTAGTTTCATGTTCATCAACTCATACTTAGAACCTTGATGTTAAGATGTGGGCCTGCATTTATCAAACTCGTAAGAATAACACTACAGCATGCTCTAAAGGACCAGATAAGAGTAAAAAAAAGTTTGTTGCTGAGTGTGCACAATAAGACACATTCATCAAGTGATTTACTCCTACTTACAGCCAATTGTATGAGTAACATAAATTGAAGATCAAACTTAAGTGATTTCATGTATGCTCAGAGAAGGAGTAGTCAATCATTATAGAATATAGATTCACCCTACATCTGTCATATTGAACATTGTTTTTTAAAAACCCTGTTTACTCCTGTGCATACATTTCTTGTTAATTATACATCTTGACACAAACTTTTTGACCTTATAACTTGGGGGGGGGGGGGGGGGGGGGGGCTGTTTACTCAGTGGTATGTTGTTCTGCAAGAACCTATACTGAACAACCATAATTTTATATTTTCATCTTATTTGTGTGAAATCTTAAGGAGAAATTTAAAACAAATTATAATGTATAAATATATAAAAAGGGATGAAATAACAGGAAATTGCCTGTAATGGGAGAAGAAAATTCTGCTGCATGATATATAGCGATTGGTAGAAAGTGGTGTAAGATCCTGTCAAATGTTCAAATGCAAATAACTCATGAAAACTACTCTGTTCTTAATTCTACGGTGTTATAGTAGTAAAAACATCAGCATACTTGGCTCTGTTTCTGGAATGAAGTCATCTGATATTTACTGGTAGTTTGTGAGGAGTACAAGTGAAGGATTTTTGCTTCAGATTTTTGATTTCTCACTTTAATTCCAAATTTGACATTTTGTAGTTTGATAAGATTCAGACCCATGATTGAAAACCTATGAACATGCATTAGATATAAATCTGTTTATCTTTTATTCCTGGAAGAGCTCTTCATGTATCCAACTTTCTTTCAACAAAATAAATAAATTGGAAAACTAGTAAAAGCCAGTCAACAATGAAGGCCTTCTTTTTAAATCAACTGGTGGTCGGAAAAGGAATTTTCAGTAAAGGCAATACTGTCCCTGAGCCAGCATCTGCCACGCTGGGTTACGTAGGCTACTGTTTATTTAACTCTCTCTCAACATATCAGTCGTTACGATTCACTACTTATGCAGGGCGTAGCTTGGTTAACTCACCACAAAGATATAAGATGTCTGTTTGTTTAAGTTAGGTAATTTAGACCAACTGCAGTTAATGACAGTGAGTTAAAGCCCCCGGCGAGTTTACGAAACGGTACCATCCACAGCTTCAGCTCGCCTCTGTTCAGAGACCAGTCCTCTGTCAGTGTGAGCTGGTTGTCGTTGGCTGTAGCAGCAGCTCAGTCCCATCTAGTCACACTGAGGCTACGTAGCACTGAGCTAACAGCCTGCTAGCTAGCTGCTGCTAAAGTTTGCCTGAGTTTTTCGTTGAACACCAAAACACACCAGGATGTTTACAAAGCGGCACTCAAGATACATCGAATTTGGTTTCCCAAGTACTTAATTATCATTCTGTAAGCGGACAGCGTACTATTAAAAAAATAGTCACACAAACCTGCGTGTCCGCTGCCATCTTGCCGGTCTTGATGCAGGAAGGACTTGTTGACGTCACGTCCAGGTCAAAACAGATACGTAACCTTTTTTTTTTTTCTTGAACAACGTCAACATTATTATTTCAGATTTTAACATTACATGTAAATATTGTGCATGTGCAAACATATCTAATGAACATTTATTTTAACATATAGATACAAATATTTTTCAAATATGCAGACATTGACATAGGTCATCTCTAGGGGGGTTTGGAAGAAAATTAAAATAAAAAAGACATTAAACAGACATAAAATATTACATTCACACGCATTTAAAATGTGGTTCATGGTAAGCTGTGGGAGGTAGTGTTGTGCCATTCATGAACGATTCGTTCAAAAAACAAATCTTTTGGGTGAACGAACTGAACTGAATCAATTCCTGAAATGATCCGTTCATTTCTCAGTTCAATTGAGCTTGTGGAGCAAATGTGCAGGGATACACTCGCTCACTGAGTGAGTGATTAAAGTCACTGGATGATCGTCAAAGGGATACACTCACATGGAGGCCATTCTTTTAGCACAACATTATCAATGGCCTAATTCCTCACGGGGTTACACTTCCAAAGCCACATGGACACAAACACACATCTTTAAGTTGCCATTAAAATGTTGGGCTGGTCCTTAAGAGACTCACCTGTGCTGCTGCAGCTGCGATGAGAGGAAAAGATGTGAACCCTGATGATACTCAGTGGCTCCTGAGATTGTATCAGGTCCTGTTACTGCAAGTATGATTCGGTGAACGAATCTTTTGAACAAATCTTTTTGGTAAATAAATTGATTCTGGTGATTCAGGACACTGAAGAGAACTGCTTTGCACATCAGAAATGGAGGGAGTATGGTCACAACCACAGGCTTTCACCTCCTCAACAGAGCAGTACCCATTAAACCCACAGGGTACTACTATGGTCACCTGGATGCTGTGACCAGGAGATATTTTTCTCTTATAGCTGATAAAGCGAGATGGAATTAAGATTTCATTAAAACAAAAATAAGGTTTTACACCTTCCTGGAGATAAAAGGTCCAATCTAACAAAAATGGTAAACAAAGATACTCAAACTGTTTCTGTGATAAAATTCTATAGTGGGTATTAAGAGTAGATGATCTGGTGATGCATATGTTTAAGACTGCATTATGAATATAAAAAAATCTAGAGAGTAATAATTGTGGTTTTGTTTTGAATGTTCTGTTTGTCATAAAGGTGTTTCAAGTTGATCACTGGACTTTGCAGCTGTTCATTGGTCAGCCAGTACAGATCAACGTATTCTAAAATCCACAATGATAATAGACCAGTTGTACAGCTTCATATTTGTGTTTTTCAAAAAGAGCTCATAGAATAATGACAGTTTACTGTAACATTGTCAATTTTAAATAATCAGGTCCTGTTAATACAACATTAGTCACCACCTTCCAGTTCTAGGCAAGACTATTTCAGGAATTGTCATCTGTGTTTCCTGATTCTTAAATCCGTTTAGGAGGCATGAGGCTGACTTTTCCCGCTGGTAAACTCAAATGTAACCAATCATTTAAATGCTTCCTGACTGATTTTAACCAGGATTTTGAACTGGTTTTGATTGTTTACATTGTGCAAGGACTGTCAACAGAGGGAATATCATCATTCTTTTGTATGCAGTGTCCAATCCTGCAGTTTTATTTGTTCAAAAATGAACCAAAGTAAATAAAAATGAGAAGAAACAAGGTTTTTATCTTGTCCCAGGTCTATAGCACTGTGTCAAAGCACACCTGTCTATCAGTGGTGGTTACATATGTGAGGTACACAAGGTGGCTAAAGCAGGAAGCAGTGATTCTGGCTCGCTACCACACTGTGTGGCTCCTTGCCTTTAAGGATCTGAGAAGAACCTGTGTGCTGTAGCTAGTTTAAGTTTTATTAACTGCTGTGGTTTTTGTCTCTCATGATAATTAACAGGTAGAATGTGCAGAATGTGCTGTACTCATTATATAGAAATGAATGTATCCTCTATAGAAAGAAAATACAGGCCCAACTTAATAAGGTCACACTATGCACCAAAATAACAGTTTGGGAGCTAAAAATCAACACATTAAGTCAAATAGTTGCAGGCTTTTAATCTTAGAAAGTTTTACAGGCAAGAGAATGATAAAATTATCAAATTATTAACGTAGATTTTGGAGGACCAATCCTCTGAACTGAATCCACTGCTTCATTCTCTGTGCATGTTAAAGAATACCATTGAAAAATTAACATTATACACCATGTGAAAAGGAATACATACATTCGTTTTGTAAATACACATCTGACACATATTAACACTTCCAAAAAAAGAACACAGAAAACATCATAAACAGTTTTGATGAACATACATTTAATTGCCTGTTTGGGTAATTGGGTCCACCTAGCAAATGCAATTTTTTAACAGTCTTGCAATTAATCCCACCATAATAAGGGTTAATCATAGCAAACTTTTGTAGAGAGGGCTTTATTGATTCAACTTTATTATAATTCTAGCAGTGAATATATTGCACTTTGTTCTTGCTGTAAAACTGTATTACTGTATACTGTCATCCTTCTGTTTAGTCCACCCCATTTATTTCAGTGAGGGAAGACTATTCATTACACCTTATAGCACATAATACTGTTCAAACTACACCCTCCAGATTGATAATATTTACAACTGGTAGGATTTATTGCAGTGCTATTGTATTAAACTGCATTAGTTTTAGCTAGGTATACCGATAAAGCTGAGGGTGAGTGTTTATATTGAGGTTGAGTGCTTATATCAACCCCTTTAGCACGGTGTAGCCTCTGGGTACATCCAGGTCTTCCAGGACTTTCCTCATTCATGATCTTTGTGCTGGCTGGATCAGACGTTATGGCACCTCTGTCTACAACAATCTCCATCACTTCATTGGTATTATCGCTGCCATCCTGGCATAAGTGGGTCTAAATCAATGTCAGTGTTTAAGTCGTCATATTTAAAAACAAGAGTAACACAAAGTTCATTGTGTCTGAACTGAAGTGTCTGACTTACGTACCAACTACTCTTTGAAGAGACCCTTCAGCTTTTCTCTGAGATACACCATTACGCCACAAACAGCAACCTCTCTCCAGATTCATCCTGTGAATAAAAAAAAATAAAAACTGGCTCCTCCATGAGCATGGATTTTTAAAAATCACATCACTGGGAAAAAAGACTGAAGGATTAGATTTGTGAGGCCTGGACTGTACCAATTACAATTCTTTAATGTGTTTAATCATAATAAAATAATAAATTGATCATTTTAAGGAAGGCCATTTTTACTCCATTGATTAGTTACAATTTTAATTTTCAATCATGGATTATATTAGAGCATGATTATTATAAAAGCTTCCAAATAAATAGTTATCCAATGTCCTATTTCCTTGTTCTATTGTGTTGGGGTAAATTTTAAATGATGACGAATGATGAAAATTTTAATAGAAATTTTAATTTGAAGATATCTTTTGAATTTAAATTCTGTTATAAATATACTCATACTTATCATGTTCCTAATCTCAACTCATTTGTTTTCTAATTTAACGATTATAGTGTTGGTTGAGGGGCCATCTTCCAAGGCAAAAAAAGAAAAGGGGACATCTTCCGAGAGTTAAAGGTGTTTTGACAGTGAAATCAATGCAAATGACAATAATGTTTTAGAATTATAAGAAGGAAGTGGTTTGGAAGACGTACTAAAGAGGAACGATGTTATAAGGTGCGAGGGGGTCTTCACAATGAAAAAAATTCAAACGATGTTTATATGAACAATAAGAAAAGTAAAAGAAATAAATATTTTTGACACCTTCTATTGTACAAGGATATCTTCACAACAACCTCTTCAGGTGAGGTTGGAGAAATCCTTGGCAAAAAACACACAAGAGGTGCCTTCTTCCAAGGCGTGAAGGTGTCTTGACAATCAAAGAACAGAAAGGAAACCTAACATTTTAAAAAATGAAATAAGAGAAAAACTGGAAACTGACTTGACAGTCAATGAAATGTAAATAAAATATTACTTTTAAATGAAATCAAAATTAAAAAATTTGGAAACTGACTTGACACCTCCCTCATGTGAGCAAGAAAAACCTCCAGAAAGACTTTAAAGTCATAATGGAGAAATCCTTGGCAAAAAATACACAAGAGGGGCCATCGTCCAAAGCTTCAAGGTGTCTTGACAGTAAAATCATTTCAAATGATGAAAATATTTTACAAAAAAAAGAAGGAAATCTTTGGAAAACATAGTTAAGTGCGGAAATGTCACAAAGTTCGAGGGCGTCTTGGCAATAACAAAAAGGGAAATGATGTTGATATGAACAGTAAAAGGAGTAAAATAAATCAATCTTTTTGACACCTTCTAGTGTACAAGGATATCTTCACAACAACCTCTTCAGGTGAGGTTGGAGAAATCCTTGGCAAAAAATACACAAGAGGTGCCTTCTTCCAAGGCGTGAAGGTGTCTTGACAGTAAAATCATTTCAAATGATGACAATGTTTTGGAAATACAAGAAGGAAATCTTTGGAAGAAATACTCACGTACAGCAATGTCATGAAGCTCCAGGGCGTCTTGATAATAACCAAAAGCCAATGATGTTGATATGAACAATAAAATAAAGAAAATAAAGAACTTATATGACACCTTCTAGTGTACAAGGATATCTTCACAACAACCTCTTCAGGTGAGGTTGGAGAAATCCTTGGCAAAAAACACACAAGAGGTGCCTTCTTCCAAGGCGTGAAGGTGTCTTGACAATCAAAAAACAGAAAGGAAACCTAACATTTTAAAAAATAAAATGAGAAAAAAACTCGAAACTGACTTGAAAGTCAATGAAATGTAAATAAAATAATAATTAAAAAATTTGGAAACTGACTTGACACCTCCCTCATGTGAGCAAGAAAAACCTCCAGAAAGACTTTAAAGTCATAATGGAGTCATTCTTGGGAAGAACTACACAAGAGGGGCCATCGTCCAAAGCTTCAAGGTGTCTTGACAGTAAAATCATTTCAAATGATGAAAATATTTTACAAAAACAAGAAGGAAATCTTTGGAAAACATAGTTAAGTGCGGCAACGTCACAAAGTTCGAGGGCGTCTTGGCAATAACAAAAAGGGAAATGACGTTGATATGAACAGTAAAAGAAGTAAAATAAATCAATCTTTTTGACACCTTCTAGTGTACAAGGATATCTTCACAACAACCTCTTCAGGTGAGGTTGCAGAAATCCTTGGCAAAAAATACACAAGAGGTGCCTTCTTCCAAGGCGTGAAGGTGTCTTGACAATCACAGAAACGTAAAGGAAACCTAACATTTTAAAAAACAACAACAACAAAAAAAAATAAAAACTGATTTGACACCTCCCTCATGTGGGCAGGAAAAACCTCCAAAAAACCTTTCAGGTCAGATTGGAGGAGTCCTTGGGAAGAACTACACAAGAGGGGCCATCTTCCAAGGCTTGAAGGTGTCTTGACAGTAAAATCATTTCAAATGATGACAATGTTTTGGAAATACAAGAAGGAAATCTTTGGAAGACATACTCACGTACAGCAATGTCATGAAGCTCCAGGGCGTCTTGATAATAACCAAAAGGCAATGATGTTGATATGAACAATAAAATAAAGAAAATAAAGAACTTATATGACACCTTCTAGTGTACAAGGATATCTTCACAACAACCTCTTCAGGTGAGGTTGGAGAAATCCTTGGCAAAAAACACACAAGAGGTGCCTTCTTCCAAGGCGTGAAGGTGTCTTGACAATCAAAAAACAGAAAGGAAACCTAACATTTTAAAAAATAAAATGAGAAAAAAACTCGAAACTGACTTGAAAGTCAATGAAATGTAAATAAAATAATAATTAAAAAATTTGGAAACTGACTTGACACCTCCCTCATGTGAGCAAGAAAAACCTCCAGAAAGACTTTAAAGTCATAATGGAGTCATTCTTGGGAAGAACTACACAAGAGGGGCCATCGTCCAAAGCTTCAAGGTGTCTTGACAGTAAAATCATTTCAAATGATGAAAATATTTTACAAAAACAAGAAGGAAATCTTTGGAAAACATAGTTAAGTGCGGCAACGTCACAAAGTTCGAGGGCGTCTTGGCAATAACAAAAAGGGAAATGACATTGATATGAACAGTAAAAGAAGTAAAATAAATCAATCTTTTTGACACCTTCTAGTGTACAAGGATATCTTCACAACAACCTCTTCAGGTGAGGTTGCAGAAATCCTTGGCAAAAAATACACAAGAGGTGCCTTCTTCCAAGGCGTGAAGGTGTCTTGACAATCAAAGAACAGAAAGGAAACCTAAAATTTAAAAAACAAATAAGAAAAAAAATAGAAACTGATTTGACACCTCCCTCATGTGGGCAGGAAAAACCTCCAAAAAACCTTTCAGGTCAGATTGGAGGAGTCCTTGGGAAGAACTACACAAGAGGGGCCATCTTCCAAGGCTTGAAGGTGTCTTGACAGTAAAATCATTTCAAATGATGACAATGTTTTGGAAATACAAGAAGGAAATCTTTGGAAGACATACTCACGTACAGCAATGTCATGAAGCTCCAGGGCGTCTTGATAATAACCAAAAGGCAATGATGTTGATATGAACAATAAAATAAAGAAAATAAAGAACTTATATGACACCTTCTAGTGTACAAGGATATCTTCACAACAACCTCTTCAGGTGAGGTTGGAGAAATCCTTGGCAAAAAACACACAAGAGGTGCCTTCTTCCAAGGCGTGAAGGTGTCTTGACAATCAAAAAACAGAAAGGAAACCTAACATTTTAAAAAATAAAATGAGAAAAAAACTCGAAACTGACTTGAAAGTCAATGAAACGTAAATAAAATATTACTTTTAAATAAAATATTACTTTTAAATAAAATAATAATTAAAAAATTTGGAAACTGACTTGACACCTCCCTCATGTGAGCAAGAAAAACCTCCAGAAAGACTTTAAAGTCATAATGGAGTCATTCTTGGGAAGAACTACACAAGAGGGGCCATCGTCCAAAGCTTCAAGGTGTCTTGACAGTAAAATCATTTCAAATGATGAAAATATTTTACAAAAACAAGAAGGAAATCTTTGGAAAACATAGTTAAGTGCGGCAACGTCACAAAGTTCGAGGGCGTCTTGGCAATAACAAAAAGGGAAATGACGTTGATATGAACAGTAAAAGAAGTAAAATAAATCAATCTTTTTGACACCTTCTAGTGTACAAGGATATCTTCACAACAACCTCTTCAGGTGAGGTTGCAGAAATCCTTGGCAAAAAATACACAAGAGGTGCCTTCTTCCAAGGCGTGAAGGTGTCTTGACAATCAAAGAACAGAAAGGAAACCTAAAATTTAAAAAAACAAATAAGAAAAAAAATAGAAACTGATTTGACACCTCCCTCATGTGGGCAGGAAAAACCTCCAAAAAACCTTTCAGGTCAGATTGGAGGAGTCCTTGGGAAGAACTACACAAGAGGGGCCATCTTCCAAGGCTTGAAGGTGTCTTGACAGTAAAATCATTTCAAATGATGACAATGTTTTGGAAATACAAGAAGGAAATCTTTGGAAGAAATACTCACGTACAGCAATGTCATGAAGCTCCAGGGCGTCTTGATAATAACCAAAAGGCAATGATGTTGATATGAACAATAAAATAAAGAAAATAAAGAACTTATATGACACCTTCTAGTGTACAAGGATATCTTCACAACAACCTCTTCAGGTGAGGTTGGAGAAATCCTTGGCAAAAAACACACAAGAGGTGCCTTCTTCCAAGGCGTGAAGGTGTCTTGACAATCAAAAAACAGAAAGGAAACCTAACATTTTAAAAAATAAAATGAGAAAAAAACTCGAAACTGACTTGAAAGTCAATGAAACGTAAATAAAATATTACTTTTAAATAAAATAATAATTAAAAAATTTGGAAACTGACTTGACACCTCCCTCATGTGAGCAAGAAAAACCTCCAGAAAGACTTTAAAGTCATAATGGAGTCATTCTTGGGAAGAACTACACAAGAGGGGCCATCGTCCAAAGCTTCAAGGTGTCTTGACAGTAAAATCATTTCAAATGATGAAAATATTTTACAAAAACAAGAAGGAAATCTTTGGAAAACATAGTTAAGTGCGGCAACGTCACAAAGTTTGAGGGCGTCTTGGCAATAACAAAAAGGGAAATGATGTTGATATGAACAGTAAAAGAAGTACAATAAATCAATCTTTTTGACACCTTCTAGTGTACAAGGATATCTTCACAACAACCTCTTCAGGTGAGGTTGCAGAAATCCTTGGCAAAAAATACACAAGAGGTGCCTTCTTCCAAGGCGTGAAGGTGTCTTGACAATCACAGAAACGTAAAGGAAACCTAACATTTTAAAAAACAACAACAACAAAAAAAAAATAGAAACTGATTTGACACCTCCCTCATGTGGGCAGGAAAAACCTCCAAAAAACCTTTCAGGTCAGATTGGAGGAGTCCTTGGGAAGAACTACACAAGAGGGGCCATCTTCCAAGGCTTGAAGGTGTCTTGACAGTAAAATCATTTCAAATGATGACAATGTTTTGGAAATACAAGAAGGAAATCTTTGGAAGACATACTCACGTACAGCAATGTCATGAAGCTCCAGGGCGTCTTGATAATAACCAAAAGGCAATGATGTTGATATGAACAATAAAATAAAGAAAATAAAGAACTTATATGACACCTTCTAGTGTACAAGGATATCTTCACAACAACCTCTTCAGGTGAGGTTGGAGAAATCCTTGGCAAAAAACACACAAGAGGTGCCTTCTTCCAAGGCGTGAAGGTGTCTTGACAATCAAAAAACAGAAAGGAAACCTAACATTTTAAAAAATAAAATGAGAAAAAAACTCGAAACTGACTTGAAAGTCAATGAAACGTAAATAAAATATTACTTTTAAATAAAATATTACTTTTAAATAAAATAATAATTAAAAAATTTGGAAACTGACTTGACACCTCCCTCATGTGAGCAAGAAAAACCTCCAGAAAGACTTTAAAGTCATAATGGAGTCATTCTTGGGAAGAACTACACAAGAGGGGCCATCGTCCAAAGCTTCAAGGTGTCTTGACAGTAAAATCATTTCAAATGATGAAAATATTTTACAAAAACAAGAAGGAAATCTTTGGAAAACATAGTTAAGTGCGGCAACGTCACAAAGTTCGAGGGCGTCTTGGCAATAACAAAAAGGGAAATGACGTTGATATGAACAGTAAAAGAAGTAAAATAAATCAATCTTTTTGACACCTTCTAGTGTACAAGGATATCTTCACAACAACCTCTTCAGGTGAGGTTGCAGAAATCCTTGGCAAAAAATACACAAGAGGTGCCTTCTTCCAAGGCGTGAAGGTGTCTTGACAATCAAAGAACAGAAAGGAAACCTAAAATTTAAAAAACCAAATAAGAAAAAAAATAGAAACTGATTTGACACCTCCCTCATGTGGGCAGGAAAAACCTCCAGAAAACCCTTCAGGTCAGATTGGAGGAGTCCTTGGGAAGAGCTACACAAGAGGGGCCATCTTCCAAGGCTTGAAGGTGTCTTGACAGTAAAATCATTTCAAATGATGACAATGTTTTGGAAATACAAGAAGGAAATCTTTGGAAGAAATACTCACGTACAGCAATGTCATGAAGCTCCAAGGCGTCTTGATAATAACCAAAAGGCAATGATGTTGATATGAACAATAAAATAAAGAAAATAAAGAACTTATATGACACCTTCTAGTGTACAAGGATATCTTCACAACAACCTCTTCAGGTGAGGTTGGAGAAATCCTTGGCAAAAAACACACAAGAGGTGCCTTCTTCCAAGGCGTGAAGGTGTCTTGACAATCAAAAAACAGAAAGGAAACCTAACATTTTAAAAAATAAAATGAGAAAAAAACTTGAAACTGACTTGAAAGTCAATGAAACGTAAATAAAATATTACTTTTAAATAAAATAATAATTAAAAAATTTGGAAACTGACTTGACACCTCCCTCATGTGAGCAAGAAAAACCTCCAGAAAGACTTTAAAGTCATAATGGAGTCATTCTTGGGAAGAACTACACAAGAGGGGCCATCGTCCAAAGCTTCAAGGTGTCTTGACAGTAAAATCATTTCAAATGATGAAAATATTTTACAAAAACAAGAAGGAAATCTTTGGAAAACATAGTTAAGTGCGGCAACGTCACAAAGTTCGAGGGCGTCTTGGCAATAACAAAAAGGGAAATGACGTTGATATGAACAGTAAAAGAAGTAAAATAAATCAATCTTTTTGACACCTTCTAGTGTACAAGGATATCTTCACAACAACCTCTTCAGGTGAGGTTGCAGAAATCCTTGGCAAAAAATACACAAGAGGTGCCTTCTTCCAAGGCGTGAAGGTGTCTTGACAATCACAGAAACGTAAAGGAAACCTAACATTTTAAAAAACAACAACAACAAAAAAAAAATAGAAACTGATTTGACACCTCCCTCATGTGGGCAGGAAAAACCTCCAGAAAACCCTTCAGGTCAGATTGGAGGAGTCCTTGGGAAGAACTACACAAGAGGGGCCATCTTCCAAGGCTTGAAGGTGTCTTGACAGTAAAATCATTTCAAATGATGACAATGTTTTGGAAATACAAGAAGGAAATCTTTGGAAGACATACTCACGTACAGCAATGTCATGAAGCTCCAGGGCGTCTTGATAATAACCAAAAGGCAATGATGTTGATATGAACAATAAAATAAAGAAAATAAAGAACTTATATGACACCTTCTAGTGTACAAGGATATCTTCACAACAACCTCTTCAGGTGAGGTTGGAGAAATCCTTGGCAAAAAACACACAAGAGGTGCCTTCTTCCAAGGCGTGAAGGTGTCTTGACAATCAAAAAACAGAAAGGAAACCTAACATTTTAAAAAATAAAATGAGAAAAAAACTCGAAACTGACTTGAAAGTCAATGAAACGTAAATAAAATATTACTTTTAAATAAAATATTACTTTTAAATAAAATAATAATTAAAAAATTTGGAAACTGACTTGACACCTCCCTCATGTGAGCAAGAAAAACCTCCAGAAAGACTTTAAAGTCATAATGGAGTCATTCTTGGGAAGAACTACACAAGAGGGGCCATCGTCCAAAGCTTCAAGGTGTCTTGACAGTAAAATCATTTCAAATGATGAAAATATTTTACAAAAACAAGAAGGAAATCTTTGGAAAACATAGTTAAGTGCGGCAACGTCACAAAGTTCGAGGGCGTCTTGGCAATAACAAAAAGGGAAATGACGTTGATATGAACAGTAAAAGAAGTAAAATAAATCAATCTTTTTGACACCTTCTAGTGTACAAGGATATCTTCACAACAACCTCTTCAGGTGAGGTTGCAGAAATCCTTGGCAAAAAATACACAAGAGGTGCCTTCTTCCAAGGCGTGAAGGTGTCTTGACAATCAAAGAACAGAAAGGAAACCTAAAATTTAAAAAACCAAATAAGAAAAAAAATAGAAACTGATTTGACACCTCCCTCATGTGGGCAGGAAAAACCTCCAAAAAACCTTTCAGGTCAGATTGGAGGAGTCCTTGGGAAGAACTACACAAGAGGGGCCATCTTCCAAGGCTTGAAGGTGTCTTGACAGTAAAATCATTTCAAATGATGACAATGTTTTGGAAATACAAGAAGGAAATCTTTGGAAGAAATACTCACGTACAGCAATGTCATGAAGCTCCAAGGCGTCTTGATAATAACCAAAAGGCAATGATGTTGATATGAACAATAAAATAAAGAAAATAAAGAACTTATATGACACCTTCTAGTGTACAAGGATATCTTCACAACAACCTCTTCAGGTGAGGTTGGAGAAATCCTTGGCAAAAAACACACAAGAGGTGCCTTCTTCCAAGGCGTGAAGGTGTCTTGACAATCAAAAAACAGAAAGGAAACCTAACATTTTAAAAAATAAAATGAGAAAAAAACTTGAAACTGACTTGAAAGTCAATGAAACGTAAATAAAATATTACTTTTAAATAAAATAATAATTAAAAAATTTGGAAACTGACTTGACACCTCCCTCATGTGAGCAAGAAAAACCTCCAGAAAGACTTTAAAGTCATAATGGAGTCATTCTTGGGAAGAACTACACAAGAGGGGCCATCGTCCAAAGCTTCAAGGTGTCTTGACAGTAAAATCATTTCAAATGATGAAAATATTTTACAAAAACAAGAAGGAAATCTTTGGAAAACATAGTTAAGTGCGGCAACGTCACAAAGTTCGAGGGCGTCTTGGCAATAACAAAAAGGGAAATGATGTTGATATGAACAGTAAAAGAAGTACAATAAATCAATCTTTTTGACACCTTCTAGTGTACAAGGATATCTTCACAACAACCTCTTCAGGTGAGGTTGCAGAAATCCTTGGCAAAAAACACACAAGAGGTGCCTTCTTCCAAGGCGTGAAGGTGTCTTGACAATCAAAGAACAGAAAGGAAACCTAACATTTAAAAAACAAAATAAGAAAAAAAATAGAAACTGATTTGACACCTCCCTCATGTGGGCAGGAAAAACCTCCAAAAAACCTTTCAGGTCAGATTGGAGGAGTCCTTGGGAAGAGCTACACAAGAGGGGCCATCTTCCAAGGCGTGAAGGTGTCTTGACAGTCAATGAAATGTAAAAAAAAATATTACATTTAAATAAAAAAATAAAATAAAATAAATATATATAAATAATGTTGCTGTATGTATCTGCGTGTATATGTGTGTGTGTCTGTATGTATGTGTGTATATATATGTGTGTGTGTGTGTGTGTGTGTGTGTGTGTGTTGGTTTTCTGACAGAAAAAACGGAGAACGTGGAAAAATAAGAAGAGAACTGCAGCCCACCAATACCCTTCAGGTCACACACCATCACTTAACATTACAGTCATCAATATAACTTTCTTTTACAGTAATGATTCAAATGAAATCTCTCTTAATCAGCACGTCGATCCTTACCTTTTAGAAGTTATATCCAGATTTTCACAGTTAAGTTTTCCGAATCCACATCCAGAGCAGGTCAAAGTCAAGCAACATGTCTCTTTTTTTTTTTTCAGGCAACTGCCATCTTGTCTGTGGTCTGACAAGATGACAGTTGCCTAAGTCAAACAACTACCACACCTACCTGCTGTGAGACTTTACTAATTTGATTTGCAAAACTAATTTACTAATCCAATAACAGAAGCTATATCATGACCGTCATTAAATGACAGTCATAATGTGTATTCTTCCTTTTCCACAAATGACAGAAAATGTTCTTTGTTTCTCGAGCAGCTACAGGTCTCAGAAAGTTAAGAAAAAACTTCAATAGTGAAGGAAAACTCTGAGATGTCTCAGCAGCTGTGCCCCGATCCACTGTGTCGCTGCCAGGTTGTTTGTCAGGTATATGGAGACAGACATTCTAAAGTGGCTTTGATAGTCATAATGATTAGAACTTAGAATGACGTCATAATGAGGATTCCACACACACACACACTGAATGCTCTCTACTGAATACTACACTCCTCAGGGTTAAACAGTAGCTAGAAAAGTTATGCATTATTCACGAATTGGCCATAAAATGTGATCTGATCTTCATGTAAGACATACGTATTGTAAACACAATGTACTTTAGGGAACAATACACAGACATCTATAAGTGCTCGTGACTATATTGAACACAGCCATTAAACACTCACAATGCTAAAATAAAGAAAATAAATAACTTTTTTGACACCTTCTAGTGTACAAGGATATCTTCACAACAACCTCTTCAGGTGAGGTTGCAGAAATCCTTGGCAAAAAATACACAAGAGGTGCCTTTTTCCAAGGCGTGAAGGTGTCTTGACAATCAAAGAACAGAAAGGAAACCTAAAATTTAAAAAACAAAATAAGAAAAAAAATAGAAACTGATTTGACACCTCCCTCATGTGGGCAGGAAAAACCTCCAAAAAACCTTTCAGGTCAGATTGGAGGAGTCCTTGGGAAGAACTACACAAGAGGGACCATCTTCCAAGGCGTGAAGGTGTCTTGACAGTCAATGAAATGTAAAAAAAAATATTACATTTAAATAAAAAAATAAAATAAAATAAATATATATAAATAATGTTTCTGTATGTATCTGCGTGTGTATGTGTGTGTGTGTGTGTGTGTGTGTGTGTGTGTATGTGTGTGTTTGTGTGTGTGTGTGTGTGTGTGTGTGTGTGTGTGTGTGTGTTGGTTTTCTGACAGAAAAAACGGAGAACGTGGAAAAATAAGAAGAGCAATGCACTCCACCAATACCCTTCAGGTCACACACCATCACTTAACATTACAGTCATCAATATAACTTTCTTTTACAGTAATGATTCAAATGAAATCTCTTATTCAGTACGTCGATCCTTACCTTTTAGAAGTTATATCCAGATCTTTGCAGTTAAGTTTTCCGAATCCACATCCAGAGCAGGTCAAAGTCAAGCAACATGTCTCTTTTTTTTTCTTTTAGGCATCTGCCATCTTGTCTGTGGTCTGACAAGATGACAGTTGCCTAAGTCAAACAACTACCACACCTACCTGCTGTGAGACTTTACTAATTTGATTTGCAAAACTAATTTACTAATCCAATAACAGAAGCTATATCATGACAGTCATTAAATGACGGTCATAATGTGTATTTTTCCTTTTCCACAAATGACAGAAAATGTTCTTTGTTTCTCGAGCAGCTACAGGTCTCAGAAAGTTAAGAAAAAACTTCAATAGTGAAGGAAAACTCTGAGATGTCTCAGCAGCTGTGCCCCGATCCACTGTGTCGCTGCCAGGTTGTTTGTCAGGTATATGGAGACAGACATTCTAAAGTGGCTTTGATAGTTATAATGATTAGAACTTAGAATGACGTCATAATGAGGATTCCACACACACACACACTGAATACTCTCTACTGAATACTACACAATGTACTTAAGGTAACAATACACAGACATTTATGAATGTGCAGTGGTTTCAGGGAACTGTTTACTTTCCACAGTATGCACAACTTGCACAATTAATAGTCAGTTACGGTTTTTGTTTTTCATCCCCTGTCAAATAAAAGTACAACTACTCTACGCACTCTATGACCTGTCTGTCGTAGTCGGACCCCCCAACCCCACCCCCACCCTTCTTCAGCTAAAATATAATCCAGAAGATCTTATTATTGTAGCTGTACTGTAATATGCCAATATCCAGTCTCAAACAGTATATCTCACTCAGCTACACTGACTGTGATTATGTGAAACAGTCAGACGGTATCTGTCTCCCTTTAGAGACCAACCTGGGCTCGACATGTTGATGGAGACCAGAACAGCTGAAACAAGAAGGTTGTGACCGCTGATTGTCAGAAAGGCCAGAAAGTTAATGTTTTAATGTATCTTAATTTGTGACTGGCCACATGAAGCTTCCAGTGACCACAACCAACAAAGGAATCTGTTTCTGTCCCCTGTGGCCTCTAGAAGCAAATACATTTCATGGCTGAGTTTTGGTTCAGTGTAGGAACTTATGTTCATGACTAATAGGAGCTGCTAGCAGTGCTTTGACGTTCATGATTTGTGTTACCCTCCATTTTTGCTATAATTAGCTTAATTCCTGGTATGGTCTTTACAGTCAAAGCATATTTTTATTTTTTCATTTTTTAATAGTATTTAATATGCTTGCTTCATGAATGTAGCAGTGAAATGCATAAATCAACATAAAATGTACATTTCGTTTCAGTTCATTCATGAAGACATGAATCATTGATTAACTGAATCCCTGAACTAGTCAAAGACGTGGACAGCAGTTCAGAGGGCTTGGACCAGGCCGCTCAGACGGTCAAACAGAAGTAAACGCTGAACCAGTCACCCAATTCTATTTCATTTTTTTACAAAATTGTCATTCCTTCAAACCTAAACAACTGTGTTTTGAAATCATTACACCATAGTTAACACATTCCACACCTGTCCTGGGAGACTCTGTATACTCTTACCATCTACAATTCATTTTACACCAAGAAAATGAGAAGTGTGTTTCTGTTTCCATCAAAACTGTCTTTTTCACGATGTTCCATCTTTTAATTCAGCAACGTGCATTGATTCTGTGCTAATTTGGTAGCCTGATCATTTTTAAGGCTCTCTTAATTAATTAAATTTAATATTAGAAGATGCCTCACTTGTATAGGGGATCCACCGTCTGACTGTTGCCAGCAGGTGCTCCTCCTCCATGGGGGGGTCCATTAAAAGTCCTTTACTCCAGCATGAGGTCACTCTAACGATAACGCTTTCTCTGTGTTTTCCTTCAGTCGTATCTGATAGTTGGTTTCACAGCAGAAGTTTTCCAAGTGAGCAGATATCCAAGAGTTCAGCAGACAGGTTTTCGTGTCAAGTCCAGGTGCAAATGATAAATTTCAATTATTAGAATCACCTGTCTCCATGACACCGACGCGAGCCCATGTGCACATGTGCGTGAGCATGAGAGATCTGATTTGCAGTAATTCAAATTCCTGGATTTCTTTGTGATCAGTAATCGGAATCTTTCATTTGTCTGTTTTTTTTTCTTTTTGTGTTTGAGACACATTCAAGACTCCGTATTCAAAAAAGAAGAAAAAAAACTGATGTGCATCTGACTGACGACATGACTTACCATTACTATCACAATTGTGTTGAGTGTCACGGTCATCAAAAGAAGTTTTTAGTAGGTAGCTGAAAAGAGTCTATTGTCTGATATGATAATGCTATATGGAGTGGAATTGAGAGTAAATACCATCTGGCCCTGCATGAGGGACTGGAACTTTATAAGTGCAAATCAGGTGTAAATTCACTCCTGAATTACTGAGCCTGGGATAAGCATGGGCTATGATAACCAACACCACATATACCCTACAGAGACACAGAATCAATGCCCCTCTCCTCATCAGAGACTTCAATGATGTTAATGACCCCCATGTAACTATGCTATTATTAGAGACATACTATTTGGAAAGTAAGCTTTGATAGCTCTATGGATTTAGATAGCAGGATGTAATGGCCAGGGGCCAATAGATTTTTCACTAAATGTAACCTGTTAACAAAACTTAAGCACTAAAAAGACCTTGCTCTGTTTTCATATTTCTCCGGAGGTAACCGGTTCCAAGTAGAGCTGCTGACAGTGAGCTCTGTGGGTTATCCAGACAAACAGGGACACTTTTTGGAAAGCAATGTTCAATTTAATGAGCACCACAAACCAAATGTATTTCTCCTCCATTGCACTGGTGAGTGAGCAGAAATTCCAGAGACAGGTATCTCCAAATGTGGGACACATAAGTCCAAAACTAAATCCTTAAAACAAAAACCTGAAATTGAAAACACTGTTCTGACTATCCTGAGCAGTCACACTGGAACTGAACCATATGTTTTTGTAATTTCCCACCATAGTGTGAAGGTGACACATTACCACATCTGAATGGTTCCAGTCATCCTGCATTTACATTTATCAAAATTCCTTCATTAAATGTCCATGCCTACCTGTTGACTGCACTGTCTTCATGTGGTTTCCATTACCTCAAGATTAGATTTGCCAACAGCAGAGACTGACAGTTCTGGTTATTAAAATACTGGCTATTATCCTGACCTATTATACTGACTATTAACAGAACTGCACTTCATTTTGCAGTGTGCCATAACTACACATGGGTTCAGATTAATTTTCAAGGATTTCAAGCACTGTCTTCAAGTCTCTTTGATCGATCAATATAGTATAATGTCTGTCTGGCTGAATGGTTACATTAAACTCATTACACAATATACCTGATGAATGGAACATTTTTACTCTGCTCTGAATATCTGTCTGAAGTTAAAACATTGGCCACCAGGGGTCATTCTGGTATCATTGCTACAACTGCAGATTAAAAGCAATTATATAGAAGTATTAGAATTTACTATTCACAGTTACAGGCCAAAACTTGCTTTCTTCTCTGCTTCTAAAGTTTGTCTCTAACATATTTGTTCCATGTGGATTATGGCTGTGAATTAGTGGTTTGGCTAATTGTTTGAATCAACCCAAAGTTTGTGCACAGAGTGTTAGTTTTGACTGGTCATATGACAAATGAGCAGTTTAAGACATGAATCTGTTTTCTATTCACATCTTACATGTTATTGGCGTATCAAAGCCTCACAGATCAGGGGGCCCTATTATCTGTGTTTTTGAGAATAATATGAACAAATAAATCATAAGATTGTATGAGGAAAAAGAAACTGCAATAAATCTCGAATCAGTCAACAACTCGAAGATCAAGAAAACACATTTTAATGATGCAGGCAGCTTTGAGAACATTTCATTTTTAACAGCAGAAATTTTATGTTACAATTCATCAGTTTATTCTTTCCCATTTCAGCTAGTACATATTTACCAAATTCGGCATGTGTTCTGTGTTCTCCTCAGTCTTCGTCCGAAATCCGCCTTCGTTTAAGCCACCAGATGGCAATTTTCTGTTCCTATGAGTCTTGCTGTCAAATGTGAACCAGTATGTACAAGCAAATAGTACAACATTAGCAGCCTAATGATGTTTGGTTAAAAATATTAGTAATTCATAGTTTTCTAATTTTAACAAAACTTTATGAGTGAGTTTTTACGGGGAGGGTAGTGGTACTGGCTCTACTCCATTCAATGGACATTCAATCCATGCGTGAACGAGTGTGTCCTGCCGCTATGGGCTGGACAGGGATATGACTCAAAAAAGTTATAAAAAAGAGAAGAAGCAGCTGAGCAATCAACAGTACCATATCGATTGAAGACACTAATGCATTCTCCCATAAATATCTCTAAACACAGAAATATCACAGAATGAGCAGTTCAGGCGAGATGCTCGAGTCCCGGAGTTTGGATCTCCTCTTCTCCTGGACGTTTTATCCGTGTCCACTTCATGTCTCTCTGTCCCAATATCTTATTTTCTTTTCATTAGCAGAGGAGCTACTGTCCTCGTATGCTATCCAACAATGGCATAGATTATAAGTCCGAAAACGATGAGTGCAGCTACCACTCCAACGACCGTGAACAGAATTTTCATCCTCTTGTTCTCCCATCTTTTCTTTTGCTTCACCTGGTTGGAGGTCTTTTCAAAAGTTTTACTCTGGGGGAAATAAAACACAATGAAGATGTTACATTACATTGTTGTGTAACTAACCTGCTTTTACATGTCTGATAATCTTGAACATATGCCAAGATAGGACAGCATAAAACCAGAGCAGCCATGCTAACTTCTATGACACTTCCAAAGCATACTTAGAAAACTAATTAAGAAATGCCATTTTCTACATCCATACACCAGTAGCTCTTCTGTAAATAACTGAATAAATAACAGACTGAATTTCAGAGGCAATTTAAGAGTTTTCATGTTTGTATAAGAGGAACTATATTTAGAGTACAATTCTCAGATGTTCCCCTACTTTGCCTTTGTTTAAGCAACTATATTCAATATTCTTTATATTAAAAATGGATCACAAGTACTTAAGTCTGTCTGCGGGTCAACAAGCAGGTCAGATCATTTTCACATCGACCCATCGGCCTGTGCTTCACTGTTCTTTTAGCCCTCTGAGAACTAAAAAAAGCAAACAGCCAGATGAATGTTTTTGTTGCATAACCACTACAGGATACAGTTTGGGGGAACACAGATCAAATAAAGTAGGAAAACAGTTCTCAAACTGGCGTTTAGCATGCAAAGAAGTTTGAGACGATTTGACAGCATGTTCAACTTAAAGTTGCACTTATCAATTTCACGTAACACAATGGATGAAATGGCTGCATGTGATGTGAAATGGGCTGCTCGTAATGAATTATCACCCAACTCTGCAGTTCCTTTTGCCTCTATGGAGCATTTTAGCATCTTTAAGGTCATTGTTTTGGTTTCATGGTCCACAGATTTCCTTTCTGGGTCAGTTTCACCACTCGTGGCAGGCAGCTCTAAAAACCCACTGCACATTACCTGCCCAGCCACAAATGGCAGACTGTGCAACAAGGGTAATGAATATTAGACTTACATTCATCAGTTGCACAAAACACGTTTCCAAATGAAGGTAATGTTTCTGCTGGATGTGTATATAAGCAACTGCTTGCTAACAAGTTTGCCATTTCCAGTTAATGCAGGTTTAATGCTGCATTTTTTGGCCACGTGGGGGCAGCACAGAAAGTTATAAACACAAGCTTAACACATTACCACTGCACAAACTTTTTATAAATTGTTTTTATTAGTAGTATTAATTAATTATTAATTATTAGTAAACACTAAACATCTAGTACACACAACATTTGCATTCATTCACAGTCATTATTCTGGCCACCTGGCCAGTGTAAGTTTGTCTGTCTGTCATTTGGGCAGGTAGCGTACAGTGGGTTTATTAGGCCTTTTCTCCTGTAAACAGCTGCCAGCTGCTGGTGGAAAACCACTCAAGTGAGACCGAATGGAAACAGTAAAATGTGTGCAACACCAAATCAATGAAGTGAAAGATGCTAAAGGGAACTGCAGGGTCTGGTGATAATTCTCTGTGGGTCTCGCTTAATACTTGTATGAGTGAGTGTAAGTTCCTGCTTCCCTTGTTTGCCTGTTCCAAACCCATGTTATGTGAAAGTGTATCCAAGCTCTCTTGAACTTAAATTTGTTGTTTTAGAGAACTGCTCAGCCGTGTGATGTAACACAGGCCAGCAGGGGCAATGTGGGAATGATGTGACCCGGTTTTCGACCCCTGGACGGACATTTGTCTCGTGGCATGTCCTGGACTCACTGTCATACCCAGGGAGACCAGCTCACTTCATTCATCTTAGGAAACAATAGGAAATACCTTTCTAAAAATAGCACCATAAAACACAATCAGGATGTAAATTGTACATTTGTTTTCCTCTACAGCTCCACCTAATGTGTATTTATAGACATCAATATGACATTTCCTAGTTTCATTCCCTAGACGCCTGTGGAAATGGAGTGTTTGTGCTATTTGCTCCAGTCATTCACCTTATCCATACAACACAGAGACTTCCACTCAGTTAAAATACTGTAGTGTGACGCTAACTTTTCCCACTTGAACAGCTAACCTGAACTCTCCATGCATACCGTTGCCAGCAGCTTATCAGCCCTATTCTCCAGTTCGCCCAGTTTGCCAGATCTTTCTTCAGCCTTGTTCAGGTTGTCCAGCATGATGACCCTCACCTCCTCCACCTCCTCCTGGGTCTGCTGCAGGCGGCTCTTCCCGTTCTCCTGTCCAATAAACACATGGTTACAGAGTGAGATAAATGTAGCCACTCGGCACTTTTCACTTTTAAATTTATGTCCTCACATTGTCTGGACACTCCTAAGTTGAAAGACAGATGCATAATGGTAATTTCTTAGAGTAAACAACCGGTGTCAGCTATGTGTTTATGAGAGAGAATCCCAGGCACGCAGGAAGTGATGCGTTTAATGTTATGGGATAAACAGAGGAAGTTAGTTAACAAGGGCAGTTAGCATGGCCATTCATTGCCATCATGAAAGTCAAACATGGAGAGTGCAGCCTAGAAATACCTAGCAATGAGCATTCACCACTTAAAACTGAGACAATATTGAAATATCAGCAACTCATGGATGCCAAAATACAAGGATTTGGTCAATATTAATTTGAATGCACTTATTTAACACATTTAATACAATTAAATATGATGTAGCTTCCATATTTCAGGTGTCCTGGGCTTTTACTTTCATAAAACTGAAGTTGTTTCAAACTTTTCCAGTGGGAATCCAACACCAAGGTCTTTACTGCAGATTTTAGAAGTTTTCTCTGCACAAAAAGATGTAAAGACATGTCATTAAAAAATGGTTAACATTAATTAAAGTGACAAAACACTAACAGCCTAACCAGTTTGTGAATGCAAAGACATGTTTTGATGTTCAAAGAGGCATTCGACCAATTTTCATGCATAAATGTCTTTTGACTGGTCATAGGGGGTGAAATAGTTGTTGTATTGTCTTCTGTGGCTCTGTCAAGTCTGAGAAAACAACCCCTGATGATGTAATCAGGTTGTCTTGGAGATTAACAGAAGGCCTGCGTTACAAACTGGGGTCATGCAATTTAATAGATGGTCAGTTGTATTTACCCAGCATGAAAAGAGGCTACTGGTTGCATTATGGGAAACGTAGCGTTTTTGGAGCTCGATCCATATTATGGACTGACATAGGATATCTCAGGCTTTGATTTTTGTTTAATCTGTCTATTGCAAGGCCCTATAGGTCTTCTGTACTTTCCCATAGAGAGCTTTATTGTATTATTATATCTGTATTTCCCTCATGTTGTTTTGTTTGCAAAATGTTTAATAAGGAAGTATAATGAAAGTTTTACAGCTTGTTGTGTAAACAGGCTGCCACATCCAAAGTCCTGATACAGATAAGACTGGTCAGTAGTCTTGCAGTTTATTTTAGAACAAGTCATACTGCAGTGGCGTGGTTTTCAAGTAGATTAAAGCGAAAGTACATTATTTTGTAACTGTTGAATCATGTGACAGAACAACAAACCTGATAGTAATGAAACATGAAAACAATAAAATGAAGAAGGACAGGTTTCCCTATATCATGAATTTAACATCCCTCCAGCTGTTAACAGTAACCTCTATGTCTGCTGTGAGGACAAAGCTGCACATATGGGCCAGGACAACAGTAAATAAGGACAACAGCAACAGCCTGTATCACTACAGATTGATAAGAACCCTGGTGAAAGATATTTAGAGGGTAGTTTGACCTCAGAGTAATTAATATCCTGAGAGGTTTCTCCTTCATCTTTGCCCTCAGAGCCAAGAGAGGAAGCCAGCATCTCAGAAGTTAACAGGAACAGGAGACAGACAGATAGAAGAAAAACCAGCATAGCATCTTGATTTGGTTCATAACTCACTGTCATTTCCTGTAAAGACTTTCATAACCAACTTCCTGTGTGTACGACTTCACAGCGGGCTAAGCCTGTTTATTATGGACGACTGGTCAAAAGTGATTCACGGATACCCTGAAAGCCCAGTTATCTCATTCTGAGCATACCAAATAGTAGCTGAACAATAGTCTGTGTTTAAAATTCAGCCGGCTATGTCTTAACACTGCTGCCCCTTCCAGATCCCCTCCTTCCTTCCTTCCTTCCTTCCCTCACTCCCTCCATCCTGTCTGCATTAATGTACCTGGCATTATCCAGGGAAACCACACCTACATGGTATTATAGCACATTGATTAAAGTGTAGTAAGGTACTTCATCCCATCTGAACGGCTAAAACACGTGCTGTTTGTCACCTACAGTTCATTCATACTTAAGTAGAGCATACATGAAGGTTAAAGGGATATGACCCTTGCTGTTCTTGATTCTTAATTCATAACTGATGAAGTGGCTTCATTGTGAAAAGCTAAGAAACACAAGATTGGATCCAGAAGAGACAGTCCTTTATATTTACATTAATTTTATTGTCTTAATCCATCACTTTACACCAAGTCCTTCTCTTTCATTTTGATCTCACAGTGATTTGACTATATTTAAGTTTCAAAAACAAACAAAAACTAACTCCTTGGGGCATTTTGTCCTGACAAAAAAGTATTTTGTATCTCACTTAAATGCCTATCTTCATTTAAAATAGACGACGTTCCAGTTGACAGCAGCTCTCGTGTCCCATTTCTCTGCTATTACCTTATAGGACTTTGTCCACAGATTACAGTCATGGCTTCCCTGAACCGCTCTGCAATCACTCTCGTCTTGTTTTCTCTCTCTTCTTATCCAAGCTGTGCAATGTCCTAAAGCTATTTAGCTCAGGTCAGGAGACCGATCTACTCACCATGTCGGCCGTGTCTCTTGCTGTGTTTGTGTCGAAGCTGTCACCGGATCCACTGCATTTAAAGTGCGACTCCAGTCAACTTTAGAAACAGGAAGCGCAGCATACCAGCTCTCTCGCTTTTAAAGCTCGACACAAGCCCGTGCAGCGCTCTGCTGCTCTCCGTCCTCTGCTGCAGGGTGAACCCCCGCTCTGTCTCGCTTTCACTTCAGCCGAGCGGCGGTTCACTTTCCTCCTCTCTGGCTTGTGACTGTGCTTTCATGGTATTCCCGGAAAATGTTACTATTACGAGAGGCGATCACGTGACAAATGTTAAAATCCGTCTGATCTAATGCTGAATCGATTATATCCGGACTTCCCGGATTTCATGACTCGTTGACAGTGTTGGAAAGTAACTAAGTACATGTACTCAAGTACTTGACTTTTGTACAGTTTAAGGCCTTTGTATTTTACTCAAATATTTCAGTTTTATACTTTATACTTCTACTCGACCACATGTCAGAGGAAACGACCAGTTGTACCTTCGCTGCACTACAGATATTATGATAACAGGTAGACTAGTTACTTTTTTGAGATCAAGACTTGACAAAGGAAAAGCTTGTGAAATACAATACATTGTGAAAGATTGAACCAACTCCTTGAAAATTCACAGTCTGGCCCCCTAACGTGTAATTAATCATCTGATGGCCCCTCAGATTTGTCCTGTGAGCTTTTAGGTTGGCTGCCACAGCACTAAACTAAATAAGTGTATAGAAACTAGGTAAACTAGCTCCATTTCAGCCAGACACAGCATTAAAATGCTGTTTCCTTTTGGATTCATTAATAACAATCTAATAATGACATATATGTTAATATAGCACTAATTGTGACTGTCTCTCTGTAGAGCAAGTACAAGTACTGATAATACTTTACATGCATGATGCCTCACATTTCCCCCAGTTTACCACAGTCCATGAAGGCTGCGGAAAGTACCTGAACTTTACATTATTGTAATACTGTGCTTAAGTTCAGTTTTCAGATACTTTATATACCTCCACTCCCCTACATTTCAGAGGGAAACATTTCACTTTTTCACTCCGCTACATATATTTGACATCTATAGTTTCATTAAGATTTTATAAAACTTCAATATATTTTTCCGGTTGCATACTTTTCTCAAGTAAAATAGTGAATGCAGGATTTTACTTGAATAATTGTAATTTTCTTTTAGTACTACTTGACTACTATCTGAGTATTTCTTCCACCACTGCTTATTCAACTGTCTGTGCAAATCTAACAAAAATGTATGTGGAAAATGACAGAGAAAGTCAGAATTTTCTTCTTTTTTTTTATTTACATTTTCCTGTATTTTCTTCTATTTTGTATGTACATTGTCCTGTCAATTGTCAGTGTCCATGAAATAGCTCAACAAAACCTGAAATATGAAAAAAAATATAGGTTGTTTAGTAGTGATGTGTTTAAATTTGCAAACTTTGTCTGATTTTTCCAGAATTATATAATGAATGTTTCTTTCAGTGATTTGTGATTTTGCTGTAGACACTGAGGGTCTGTAGATCTGGTTGTGAAAGTTTCTAGAGTTGGTATATATATGAGTTGGTTTCATATAGTCTATATAATGGGGTAAGAACAATCACTAAATAAGTTATTATAATGCTTGCTGTACGTTATACTACTAGTATTTTATTGTCTTAGCTTTTAATACACTTAATGGAGTAAAAGCAAAATGAAGCTATTTCTCATATCGCCTGGTGTCACCTGGAGAGTATGAACACTGTGTCAGTATCTGTTGCTAATCATTACATGCTGTGATATAAATAGGAATTTACCTGACATGCAAATTCCTTTTTTAACTTGGAGTTGATGTTGAAATTAGCAGCAGCACTTGAATGCAGCACTCTTACTCCACACTGTGTTTTCCTTATCTCTGTCGTGCAACAGGGAAACTATAAAAAGTGCACAACAGATAGACCACATGTTCAGTGAGAGTTTGGCAGTAGCCAGCTCTTTACAGTTCAAGTCATGATCTGTCATCTAGTCTGTTTCTAGCAGGCCTTTGCTAACTTACTGTAGAACATTGCATGCTGTGTGGCCACTGAAGGCTGTTGCCCGCTTAATAGGCTGTGCACAATTTTAAGAAGGTGACAGCTGGTCCACCCTTGTGAGAAATGTAGTATAATATTCATACAATATCCCCAAAGGGACCCAGTGTGTCTGTCGTACTCAATAGTAAACTGACTGCCCTTAATTGTTCTTATTTCCTGTCATATAATTTTTTAATATGTTGTTTTTATAGTTTTATAATATCATTTGTTATGTTACTTGTTTTTCCGTGAGAAAAAAACAGCAGAACCCTTGTCCTGCTGTCCTTTGGGATAGTTACACACACAGTCTCTGCTGTGACGTGTGTTGGGTCACATGGTGACCAAAGCCTCTCTGTGAGTTTTCTGAAGGTGGACCGCTGCAGAACAGTTGGTCATCAGTTACTAAAAGCAACTGCGCCGCACTGAAGACTACACAGTCTTTTTAATAAGAGCTGCTGTGTGTGTCCCCACCACCCTTATCAGAAGGGGCTGACAGGCAGACAACACAACTCTATTGTGGCTCAACTGCGTCACTCATATGAGCAATCAAAATTCTTTCCCGTAGTCTTCAGTTCAGTCACTGTGAATTAATATGCCAAACAAAACAGCTTCAGACAGACCTCATCATCGCCTCTGTTTATGGAAAGTGTCCAAACATAATTGAGAGATTGACACATAAACAGTTGCTGCATTAAAGGATGAAAAAAGAGGATGTTAACAAATGGAGGATCTAGATAAAAGAGGTCGTCAGAGGTTTGAAAGAAAAGAAATATCAGAAAGAGGAAGTAGGGTAATTCATGAATTTCATCCTTAACTCAAACACAAAGAAAATCACCTTGTTTATTTGGTTTTTGAAAGATCAAAAACCACAGAGCTTCATTTAGTTGGTTGAATGAAAACACTGGCGTAGATAAACCATTGTTGAAGCCGATAAGCTTAAATTGGATTAAACTCTCAATTTATATCCGTAAACTCACATTGCTCACCTTTGAAAGGTTCTGCACCCATGTATTATTTTACAGAAAATGTTGTGAAATATTGCTTAAAGGTTTCATTTCACACCCTTTAAAGCAAGGGGATTCTGGGCAGTGAGTACAGTAAGAAAAGACCACAATAGGGAAATGAAACTAAATACAGAAACGGAACAGATTACATGTAAATGCATTGGTAGGGAACATGTGAAATTAATTTCTCATGGCCTTTATATAGTTGGAATTGTTTGTTTAGTTATTTTAATGTAGAAAAAAATAATGTGGAAAATCTCAACCTTAAAGAAATATAATAGAATATTTTTAGAATCTTTTTGGCCATATTTTTCACTAAGGGTATTGAGGATATTTTAACATAAATAGGTCGATAGATAGATAGATAGATAGATAGATAGATAGATAGATAGATAGATAGATAGATAGATAGATAGATAGATAGATAGATAGATAGATAGATAGTTAGATAGGTCGATAGATAGATAGATAGATAGATAGATAGATAGATAGATAGATAGATAGATAGATAGATAGATAGATAGATAGATAGATAGATAGGTAGCTGAGGTGTTGTATAGCCTGATGTCAGTGGGAACAAAGGATCTCCTGACCCTCTCTGTTCTGCAGCGCAGTGAAATGAGACGTTTGCTGCAGCTGTAGCTGCTTCTCTGTCCTGGCCACCACTGACTGATAAAACATGTGAAGCGTTTCACTGCAGACGTCATTGGACCTGAGCTTCCTGAGGAAAAAGAGCCGGTCCTTCCCCTTCAGGTAGATGGCATCTGTGTTCAGGGACCAGTCCAGTTTACTGTACAGGTGTGTGCACCACCTCAATGTCCGTCCCTCACTCAGAATTGTATTTAAAGTCGGCCGTATACAGGGTGAACAGTAATGGAGCTAGAACAGTCCCCTGTGGAGCTCCAGTGATGCTCATCAAGGTCCCTGAGACACAGTTAACCAGCCTGACGTACTGTGGTCGTCTTATTAGGTAATCCACAATCCAGAACGTGAAGCAGGGATCCACCCCCATCCCTTCCAGCTTGTCTTTGAGAATGGGGGGTTGGATGGTGTTAAATGCACCTGAAAAATCAAAGAACATAATCCTCATGTAACCACCTGGTTCAACCAAGTAACTGTAGGGGGTCTAGTGCATGTTCAACATGTGACCGGTCTGTAGTCATTTATCTCAGCCGGTCGTCCTACTTTAGGTACCGGAACACGACATGATGTTTTCCACAGGACCGGGAACCTCCCTGTTTTGAAGGCTTAAGATCCTCTGGAGTGGCTCAGAACAGTCCTTTAACAGCCTCTGACACACACCATCCAGGCCTGTTGCTTTTCCAGGAGGTAGCGTCTTGAGCTCCACCCTCACCTCCTCCGCTGTAAAGGACAGGAGACTTGACCCCAGTGAGGAGGGAGTTGCAGCTGCAGTGTCAGGTTGTGGAGGAGATGCTGTAGGAGAAGCTGTAGCTGAAGCAGTGGACATTGTTGACATTGTTTGCAGCATTTGGAAGAAGTGGTGAAATTTAACATAAACAATAAAGACTGTAGAGAAAGTGAGCTGCTGCATGTGACTCAAACAGCCAGAGTCCAACCTTCTGTCAACACTCTCAAACCACGAGTAAATACAACTGATAGCCTTCTAATCCTGTAACTCTATTTACCATATGACACATGTCAGTCTATTTCTGTGGCATGTTATCAGTTTACATTATAGTTACACTACTCTATGTGGCCAACTCACAACATCTACTACCACTATTACTCATACTATTACTGCAATAATGTTAGTATAGCTTAATACTATAGTACAGGATATAATAATATAACATGCTCTAGAATGTTATATGGTGTTGTACATTATGATATAGCCGTGTAGTATAGTATTTTATTATAATAAACAACATTTTTACCATACTATATGATAATAGTGTAGTATAGAATAATATGTTATAGAATAGTAAAAGATAGTATAGGTTTGTATAATATAGTCTAGTATACTCTATGGTAGTTTAGTGAAGTATAGTGTAGTTATATACAAGTAGTAGTGTAGTGTATGGTCCACTGTAGTATACTATAGTATAGCTTAGTGTAGTATGTAGTGTACAATGTCTCATATAGTCTAGTATAGTATAGTATTCTAATAGTATTTAAAATTGAATGGTAAATTAGGATGATTCAGTGAGAAAATCAGCAACTTCAACCTGTATCAACTTCAAATATACCTCACATTCATTTTACTATTCATTCATTTCATTCTCTCTCTTTCAACACACTCTCTCTCTCTCTCTCTCTCTCTCTGTCTTTCTATCTTTCTTTAGCTCTGTCTCAAAAACTTTCTTGACCCCTCCATGTTACTTGATGCACCTGTAAGTGGCAAATGAATAAATGTAAATATACCATCAGATCATAATTATTCTACATTATTCTAACTGAGGCAGAACATAAGATTTTGTCAGGTCAGAGCTGGCTGGGTCAGAGACGTGGTCAACAAAGGCCGTCTTCTGGGAAAAGCTCCACAAATACAAAGGCCATATTCAGTATGCTGACCACCCTCCCTTCGGATCATTGTCTACTACTCGTCCATGGATGGCAGACTCACATCCGCATGACTACAACAGCATGAGTCTAGGCTGATTTCCCATCAGTAACAAATGGCCTTTCAGTGGATTTTTTTTTTTTTTTTTTTTTTGCGTGTGTTTGTGTTTGTCTGAGATGCTGCTGTTCCAAAAACTCACCAGGACTTTTGTCATGGGGGTAAAACCTTAATAGCTAACGCACCATTTGTTGACAAAACAGCACATTCACACTGATAAGTTGCAGGGATTCGCTGTGGTTGAGTCAACAGGAGAGGTGAACCTGTTACGACCTGTTCAACAGTCTACCTGAATGCTTGAATGTTTGTTGAGTTTAGTAGTTCTTCTACAGGTTGTTTGGTTTCAGTGCAGTTTGAGATGTTTGGTGGGCATATGTAAGGTGGCTTTGGATCTTAGAAGATACTGAAAAAATACATTGAAGGGATAGGTCACCCTCATTTTCATCTATTTGATCATTTCGACCTAAAGTTTAATCTGTCCTTATTTGAGCACAGGTGTGTCCACGGTGAAAACATGCTGGCAACTGTTCTCACCAGCTGGGTGTGATTTGTTGTCCATCCCTTTTTTTATTACTACATTCTTCACAGTGCCCAAACTAGTATGACCCACTTTTGTTTTATTGCTTGCAAAGTTAAATGTGTTGTTCTGCAAGGTGATTATAGCCTTTGAACAAACCAAACAGAAAGCAACAGTGTGAGAACATGTGCCATCATGCCCTTTATAACTTCACCAAGAACCACCATGGAAGCTTTTGGGAATTCCCTCTGATTTACTTCCTCAAGTCTCAGACCTCAGTCATACTCTCCATCACCATCTTGTGGCAATTCAACAAACAGCAAAGGAGTATGCAGTGGCAATTTGCCTTCAATCTTAAATTCAACATAAATTCAATGGGCAACTGTGGCACCATGGGAATGTGGTTTATGCAGGCAAAATACTTTGTGATTTATTAATCCAAACAAGCAAGCAAACCAAGGAGCAAAGAGATTATGTTTCCTGCTGCCTCTCCTGGTCTTGTAAGAAAAGCATAGGCCCACCAAGGTGCATGCTGGTCCTAAACCAGTCTACCTATATAGATAACCTAATGTGCCCATAGTACTACCCAAAATAAACAAAATATTAGTCAACCAAACTAACTATGCTAGATAAGCAGATAATATAAAGAAACTAATGACTAACAAAAGACAATATTATCAAAAAATTAAACAAATTAATTAATATAATCGAAACTCAAATAAATGAATCAACAGACAAACTAGTAAGTAGCTTTTACAGAGTAAAAGTATATACTACTGTAGTATTTAATAAACAGTGGTTTTCAGAAAGTATCCAGACCCCTTCACTTTTTACTTTTTAATGGACACAACTGCCAGTTTGTGCCATCAGTACACACTAATTACCAATAATGACAAAGTGAAAACTTTTTATTAAAAATCCTAAACTCCTTTTAACAAAATACTCTTAATCCAGTACTTTGTAGAAGCTCCTTTAACAGCAATTACAGCTTTGAGTCCTCCTGGGTAAAGTGTCTACAAACTTTGCACACCTGGAGTTTATCTCATTCTTCTTCACAGATCTTCTCCGGCTCTGTCAGATATATCAGACTATTAAAATCACGAGTCTAAAGAAAAAGGCCTTGTGAATTTTGCAAATCAAACAGTTAAAGACACTGGAAAGGTTTCTGACACAGTGACAGACCTGCTCCAGCTGTGGCCTCACGTGGCATGGATCAGCTCAGTGTGTGAAAGGGTAATGTGACTGGCGTTAGTCCATGTCCATGTAAAACAGTGTTTGTACAGAAATCACACACAGCTTTCATTTGTCCATGTTTGATTAAAAAGAAAGAACACGAATAACATAACATTTTTAAATTATATGCTGTGTCTGTGGAAACCTATTGGTTAACATGGGCCCAGCAGGGAGAATCATGGGGGGCTGTAACTGATCTCTCTGAAAGAGCCTGGTCGTCCAACACAAGAAGTGTGGGAACAAGCTCTTCACAGCTGACCCTGGTGATGTTTTTATGCACCCAAAGTACCAAAAAGCTGTGCCTGTTTTCTGTCGGTCAATCATCTCTTCACTTAAATCTGCAGTTTCACAGAAGCAGGAACACGGTCTCCGAGCTCAGTTGAAAAAAGTCAAAATAATGATTCATTCTACAGACCATCTAGATTTGACCCTATGGCCCAAATCAAACTCTCCTGTGTATGAAAAGACATTGAAGGTGGTGGTGAATCAATAACCTCACATTTCCTACCAGCTCTCGGTTGAATATTTGAAGCTCAACAGCTTTGACAGATAAATCTGACATCATTAAAAGGGCGCTGATTGTGTGACTTCACAATTATGCGATTTTATGTGTGCAACAGATTTTTTGTGCAAAACAGTTTCTTTAACTCTGATCTTGTCTTATTGACATTTGTACATTTAAGAACTGTGTGATATTGACAGAGGAGTGTGTACCTCCCATCAGTCGTTAAGGAGTAAATTACAGCATTTAGAAATATATAGCACACAACCTTTGACATACAATAAATGATTTGATGAATATAAAAAGAAATTTCTATGGATTGCTTCCGAATTTTTTGTAGATTATCTGATTTAGTTTGGATTATTGTATTGATTATGTGCAAACTGGTTCTATTCATTTTTGACTATTTACAGGCAATCTGTACCAATGGTTTTAAATCAGCCTCCATCTTATAGCCCGGTGGCACATGGTTCTGTGCTCAGTCCCTTATTATGTACAATTTATTTAACAATAACATTACTCCAACAGACTTGTGATACCCAGTTTTTGCAGATGACACGTTTGGTTCCTCTCCAACTCAATCCAGATTAAAGACGGCCATCTACATCTACACATAATCTTAAACTTGTACTCAGTGCTGCTTTACTCTGAAAACCCACACTTCCATCTCAAATCTTTTTGCCATTCCCATATGTGTAATGGTAAATTCTGTAATTACAGTGTCAATATTTTGTAGGTGTGGGTAGAAAATTAACATGTAAATTGTTAAATCGTATATATAGTGGAAGTATATTTATTTGGTTCTGTGTTTTTTATCTGATGATATCACAGATTGTCAGATCCAGATTCAAACCATCAATTCAAAATCATTTAAAAAAGCCTTATGTTTTGCAGCAATAATAATATACATTATACTGTTCATGATGCCAAAACGTATCATATATTTGAAAATATAGCATCATTTTAAGATACGGTAAAAGATAGCTGAATTTACCTCTTGTCTACTACCTTTGTCTTACATTCTCTATTTGCCCTGATATTGGTGTCCTGTACGTATTTTATTGATACATGTATTTACAAGATAATTGCATTGTAAGTTACAGGCTGCATTTTAAAGTGTTCCCATGATTTCTATTAGCCACTGAATTACATTTACATAAGTCTCTGGTGAAGATTTAAATGTATTAGGGTCACAGAGATACATGCAATGAATTGAATGAATAGTACTTTGTAAATTGTGCCATAGGAATGTTTGTTTATAATTTAGTTGTATTTGTAAGTATGCTATGTGTATTTTTGTTGGTTTATGGCTTGGAGGTCTCAGTGACTTTAGTAGGGATGACTCCGGTGGCCAGCAGGATGATGATGAGGAGGATAATGATGAGGAGTACGACCACCACCACGACCACATTCAGCTTGACGTTTTTCCACCAGTAGGAGCAAGACACTTTCTGAGACTTGTACTTGAAGTGTTTAGCCTGAGCAGGGAAAGAGGCGAGACATACCCCTAAATCAACATACTGTGTATTCATGACACGCCAGTCCACATTTTTCTGAGATTCTAATCTCTAACAATACCTGAATCATGCGCTTTAATAATAGCTTGGTTCAGAAAACAGGAAATTGTAAGCTGCTTTACATTCTCTAAGGATGTGACTGTAATGATGACAAGACTTGACTGAAAGAGACATATTTCCTGGAATGGGAAAACAAGAATAACGGGTAGAGCATTTCACGGAAAGTGGTAACTGATGCTGAGCAACACAGCCTATGCAGTGACGCATTTGAACCTCAGACAAAAGGGTGCAGGAACTGTAATGTCTTGAGTGCGGGATGACCCCTACTGACTGACACATCCCACTGTAAGTGTACAGTACATCCAAGATGCATTAGTGCAAGTGTATGAACAAAAATAACCCACAACACATCTCACTTTTACACAAACCATGGTCAAAGGAACTTCTGGAGACTTACCCCTTCTTCCATTTCCTCTGACCTGGTTACGAGGTTGACCACCTTTTCGTTTTTTTCAATGATTTTCTTCATATTTTCCTTCATCTGGTCTGTGACTACATTTATCTGATCCTTCAAGTCCTGCACCTTGTTCTGTGGCGCCGGCTCTGCTGCCATTCCTTCCTGCTCCTGGGAAGAATGTGTTTATTCATTAGCTGTAAGTACATTACATGCAAGAGTTTAACCATAATTGTCTCTGTACAACTATTGACGGTCTTGGATGATAGCTATGAAAAGTAAGTACATTTACACAAATACTGTACTTAAGAAATATTAGCATTTTGTGTCATTTCATACTTTTAGTCCTCTACTACCTCTATTTGCCCTTTTTACTCTATAACATTCATTTGACAGTTACTTTGCATATAAAGATTTAATTTGTAAACACAATCATCATGCATTGTTTTGTTATGGATAAAACTACACAACAGGATATAAAGTAGGTGAAATTTGAAAAGGTTAGATTCACTGAAGACACAAGGTAAAATGTCCTAAAATGTTAGATGTTGAGGTGTTTTACTGGCAGTTTAAGTTGAGGCACTAAAAGCATTTAATGTGTCACGTGAAGTTGAAGCAATGAATGTGCTTGAAGTATCTGTTGAGGTGTAGGAGCTGAAAGCTCAGGAGTAAACCCTGCAGGCAGATGAATTGTCAGTTTGTATGTAAATACTTTACGAAGTTGAAGTAACCGCTGAAGGGTGAGTGAGGGACCAGAGCAGCCGAAAAGTCAGTTGACGAGTAAGCAGGTGTTTGAACTGTCAGTTGAAGTGTAAGTAATAAAAGCAACTGAACTGTCATTAAGATAACAGCAGTCAAAATCTCAGTTGAAGTTCAAGTAAGACAGTGGAAGTGTGTGTACTGTAGGTAGTTTGGGTGTCAGGTATTGTGAAAGCAGTGACAGCAGCTGAAATGTCAGTAGCAGCTAAAGAATAAAAAATAGATGCGTGTCAGTTGATGTGTAGAGGCTGAAAGCTGAGTGAATATGATGTTAACGTATCAGTAATACACTGATTACATGACACATTTTCACTCATACAGGGCCAATTTTGCATAATGCCCTTTTACTATTTACATGTAAGAACATTTTGCTGATAATACTTTTGCTTCACTTCCAGGATCCACAAATTAAACCACAGACCACCATCTGATAAGATGTTTGCTTTTAGATGTTTTATTACAGAAAGTGTTTGAGACCCACGACCAAATTAGTCATGTCATTACTTACTTGTGGATGGAATTACAGGCAAAATAAATGATTTTTTGGCTGGGGAGCCCCAGGAGCCTCATCAAGGACCTCATTTTGAGAACCACTGCTCTAATTATGTTTTATTGCTACTTTTACTTAAGTAAATTGTAAAGTAAATTAAATTCTTCCTCTACCACAGTAACATTTCTGATTAATTTTGTCTGGTCAGCTGTGCAGCACCAAGTTAGCTCTTATCAGGGGTATAAATTACATGTTGTTGAATACAGCTGCTGATTAATCCTGATCCTTGGTTTAACCTTTGATACTTCTTAGGTAGGGGATTGGTATCTCAGGAGATTCACTTTACTGGATCTTCTCTTCAAGTCTTTGTATAGGGCCATCTTCTTGAAGACATGTGGAGTACCTCAAGGCACAGTGATTGCATCACTTCCTTTTTCTTTGTATACGCTACCTCTAAATCACATAATGATTTTTAATTTTTAATTCCTTATAAAAGTGCACACAACCTTCTTTATCCATACCAGCTGCACACCTCTGGGTATGGCAAAGGCAAACTTTAACATACTTTAACATAGTTGTATATGATTAGTCTTGAAGCTAGCAATGATTTGATGTCTTGCCTCTTTGAACCTATGTATTTATTAGATAGATTTAACTTATTTCACTTGTTTTATTACAGCTTACCGGACTAGTTATTTTTTAAATCATGTAATGGAACTGAATGAACGTTGTGAACAGGATAAGGCTGAGATGAAGCCAAAATGAGAAGAGGAACATATTAAGCGAGATAATTAACAATATGATGTCAAGCAAGTTTCCCCAGATTAGGAGAACTTTAATCTGTTCTGTGAGTAAAAAGGCAACACTCAAGGGCCAGGATAGTAAATGAACAAAACAACAGCCTGTGTAACTACAGATTGGTGAGAACCGTGGAACAGGATATTTAGAGAGTAGTTTGACCTCAGAGTAATTAATATCCTGACAGGTTTCCCATTCACCTTTGCCCTCAGAGCCACGAGAGGAAGCCAGCATCTCAGGAACAGGAAACCCACACATAAAGAAAAACAAGCACACTCAGCATCTTGATTTGGTTCATAATCATAGCTATTATCAATAGTTGTACCATGTAATAGAGTTCAGTCAGAGTGGGTTCTTATTTTAAGACCATGTGTGATGGTTATCTTGAAAATATAAGAAATATATACAGTAGAGACATTTCTGTATATTTATTCATCTTTATGATATTTATTTATTTTTTGTATAATTATCTCTCACTGTCTCACTCTCCTAATGCCACCTCAGTTTGAATCTCACTCTGGTTAGACTTCCTTCATTATACTAAATTACTCCATATGATTCCCCATTTTAAAAAGTAGACATTACAGTTGACAGCTATCTTCCCACTATTACCTGCCCACAGATTATGAAGGATTATAATTCACAGTCTATTTTTTTTTACACCAAAACAAATGTTCCTCTCTGTGTCTGTCTGTCCATCTCTCATAATAAAGCATTTATCGTTTGAAATATTAAGCTGCTATTCACTTACCATGTCTTTCCCGTCTCCTGATGTGTTTGTTCCAAGTCTGAAATATGGCCAGTGTATTTAAACCTGAATTACTGGAGTAACAGAACCATCGTCAGTGGTGATGTCATCAGCCTTTCTCTCCATAAGTGATTTAGGGTGGGATTGAACACTCACTGATCTGTTTTAACAGGGAATACATCCCATTAAATCATTAATGATAATATGTCATAGGAACTTTGCTCTTGTGCTACATTCACTAAGAACAGGAAAAACAATGATTTCATCTTGGGAGTGTTCATTTTTCCACTATAGCCATAGTGCTAACTCCAGATAAACAGCCTAAATGAGCTACTTTTGGTGTGTTATCTATAAGTAAGTGAAACCAGATACAAACTCTATAGCTCCTATAGAATGAGCTGAATCAATTGTATTGGTCTTTAAGTCGATGTAACTGCCAGCAGTGGTGCATGTATGTAGTTCTTTCTTTTGGTTCTCCCAAAAATTCCTGATATCTCTGACTCAGCAAACGTCAAGGGTGACTCCTACTTGGGTTTAAACTGAATATGACGTGAACGTGGCCCTTTTGCTGCAGATATTCTTTGTACCTTTTCATTTCTCACATTGGTGTATTGTCTTATTGTTTATGTCTGTACCAGGACTCCCTGGAAAACAGCTTGATACTGAGTGAATGAGCCTGTTTAAATGAAAGTAAATCAAACTGAAAATCCCAAACTGCAGTTGTTGGACTTTGTGATCTCTGATTATGTTGCGCTCACTGTAATCCCACAAAGTTTACAGTTACAAAAGGTGGTCACATGACCATCCTGACTGATGCTGCTCCCTGGATGTTGGTTTGACAGGTGTGAGCTTTTATTAGGCAGGTATGGTTTCATTAAAGATGTATCAGGGTGCATTATGGGAAGTGCAGGATGCATTGTTTTTGGATATTGACCCATATTAGGGAATGAAAGTCAGAATATTTGTTTCTGCTCTTGAAGTAACTTAATGGAAGTGCAATACTTAATTGCAGTGTCCCTTTAAAAAGGTGATATGGTCCTTCAGAGAGATACATATATATATATATATATATATATACATGTAGTGTCTATAAACTAAATGAACAATGTTGTATTTTACTTGAGGTGTATCTTTCAGTATTTTTATAGCAGTGGTGGAACTTTGACATGAATTGGCTTCTTCTATGTGGCTCAAAAGGCTCTGATCAATTTGTGACTTAAAATTGTTTTATTTGGAAATATAGCAATCACTTATCGGGTGTTCTCAGAATCAATTGCATTGCTTAACAAAAGAGAAGCATTCCTCATGTCTTCGGGTATCTGTCTCCATCTTGTGGCAATGCAACAAACAGCAATGGCAGAGGAAACCATGACAAGAGCGCCGGAGTAAATACTATTTATTTCATATCAGACCATTAAAACCATTCAATGTCACCAGTCATCAGTATAAGATGCACAGTTAATGACACTGTAAAAAGCCTTCAGTGGTGACAAGGCCTTACGAAGAGAAATATGATTGCGTCGCGTACAGCATCAATCAGGCCAGTGTCAGTGCGTTAAAAAGACAATGAGAGGAGGACGACTGCATCCCAGAAGCATAAAATAACACTTTGAAGAACTTGTTCCAACACAGCCTCCTGTTTATACCTACCTCTAGAAAATGATTGAAAAGCAGAGTAACAGAACTGTATTATATCAATTATATTATGATTAATCAGTATTTGTTTATACAGAAATCACACGCTTTCATTGGCCCATTTTTGATAAAAAAAAAAAAAGAAAAAAGAATGAACATGAGTAACATAAAGCATTAAATAAATAGCCTCTAAGGAACAGATACTTTCATTAACACATTGGTTAAAGGCTGTTGCAAATATACACTAAGGTGAGAATATGTTGACTATATACAGTTGATAATTGTTTTCATTTTGACCTCTTTGAAGCTGAACTGCTACTGTAACAGCAAAGCAAGATGGGAGGTGAAACACACGAGACTTGTATTCTGAAAAATGCCCGCTACGTGTTTTGGAAGATTATTTTCTAGTTGTAAGATGCTGAGGGTGTGGAGGCTTTTTGGTTGACATGGGCCCAGCAGGGGGAGCCACGGAGGGGGTGTAAATTATCTCTCTCAGCTGGCTGGCTGGAGGAGCCGGATCCTCCAACACTGGAGCAGACCTTTAACAGCTCACCCTGGTGCTTTCTTTTATTATATCAGTTCCCGAAGCCCTAAGTTCAAACTGCAATATTTCTAATACACAGAGAGGAAAAGAACTAACATGATCAGTTAAAAAAGGCTGATGATACTGCACAGAACAAATGTACTTATCTACAATTTCTCCTCCTCTAAAAGGACCGCTCATTTCCGCCGAGCAGAAAAACCACTAAATGCTGCATTGCTTTACAGCTGAAGGTATCATCTTCACTTTCATGACCCAAATTCAACTGATGTACATTTACAGATAAACTTCTAGAGATTCTGTGCAGTAGCTACTGCTGGTGTTTTCAATCCCAACAAACTTCAAAATATTTCACAATGAAGTAATTTTTGTCCTTTGTGCATAAAAACTGTTTTGCAACTTTGACCGTCTACAAGAAAACATCTCCTCAAACACCAGTTAAGGAGCTAAAGGACTAACGCAGTGCGAAGTGTATACATTCAATAAACGATCTTTTTCTAGATGTATGAATACGAAGAAGCTGTTAGCACTTTAAAAGGAATTCGCCCCAAATCATAACATACAAATCCAACCTACGACGCAGATTTTCATTAAACATATTGTGACCTAAATATCTTATAGATTTGTGCTTGGTGCATTTCTCCAATGTCAAAAATTTCTTTTAGACACGTAATTTTTGGTCTTTTAAACTATACAAACCGTTCTTTGTAGTGCACATAAGCGACAAACATGATATCTAGAAAGAGACTGGAGGAATCCACATATTAATCATTATTTCCATCTACACATATTAAAGTGACTTCCTCTTTCCCAGGACGAAATAACCGCTGGTGGTGAAACAGTTTAACAAAGTGCCGACGGTGGTGTTATAGAGCGTCCTTTGAGAACAGTGACGAGTGTTTTTTCTGCTGTCGGATGAAGACCTCAGACCTTACAGAGAATTTTCTTTAATTTTGTACAAATTCAATGTCTGGAATTGTGTTTTTGGAAAGTTTCAAAAGGTTTATGTGTCATTAAAGTTCCTTAAACCAAAGAATGAAATCCTTGAATTTCAATACAAGCATGAAAGTTACCGGTAAGTTGTAAAGGTTTCACCAGACAGCAGTGATTTGCTTGAGTCTATATATTAATTTTTATACTGTGCAATAGGGATGCGATTGTTTATGTATGTACATATGTTTGTGTGTGTGTTTGTGTTTATGGCTTATTGGTGGGATTGACTATAGGAGGCAGGGGAGAACTGACGGGGATGACTCCAGTGGCCAGCAGGATGATGATGAGGACAATGATGAGGACGACCACCACGATGACCACGATCAGCTTCACATTCTTCCACCAGTAGGAGCGAGCCACTTTCTGAGACGTCTGCTTGAAGTGCTGAGCCTGAGCAGGGAGAGAGAGAGGGGAGAGAGAGAGAGAGAGGGGGGAGAGAGAGAGAGGTGGTGTTAGTATCAAGAAAGGCGCAGCAATGCACGTGTGTCTCAGAATGAATGGGCTGAGATCAACGCACAGATAACAGCCCCTTTTCCCACGGAAGATAGTTTGACATGGTACACGCCATCATCACATAACAATGGTTTCACTGCCATGACTTCCTGACACGATTTAAACAGAGAAGATTTTACACAACTCAAAGCAAAGGAATAAACTCCTGTGGTGAGACTGACCCCTGCTTGCAGGTCCTCTGACTTGCCCATGAGGTCGTCGAGTCTCTCCCCTCGGGCCAGGATCCGGTCCACATTCTGCGTCATGATGCTTTTAACTCCATCTACCTGATCCTTCAAGGTCTGCACCTTGTCCTGCGGTTCCGGCGCTGCCGCCATTCCTCCCCGCTCCTTGGATTGGACAGAAAAGTCATTTTAGAAAAATGAGTTGAGGAACAAAAGTATAAGACATGTCCAAACTTTATCTTGTAGTTTTTAAATCAGTGTATAAGAGCCACTGTGGAATCTATCTGACAAAAAAAATGATTGGATGTTTGTAGCAAAAAATTTACCATGTTTTAGGGATTAGAAAACTGCCACTTTAAGTTAAAATAACCTTTACATCACATACAAACTCTAAGTGAAACTGTGGGCCAGGGCATCTCTATAGCAACACAACGCCTATGGTGGGAACAACGCAAAAACAATGTTGCGACACATTTTACCTTCATTAAAAAAAATTGCAGCTCCTGCAAGTGGATATTGCTATCTTGATTATATTTGGATTAATTGTGCAGCCCTGGACAGGACCATGCACGCCTGCTTGGTTTACCTCAGTTTTCTTGTCACAGTTTTACTGTATATTGAAATGTGAGTTTTTAACAGAAAGTTTTACAAACTGGAAGTGTGGAGTTTGAAAAACATGGAAGCAGGAAGGGTCTAATGAACAACACTATTAAGTTGCATTGTGTAAAATGCAGGATGTACTTTTTTGGAACATGACTCACACTCACTGCTTTGAATTTGACCATTAAAAAAAATCTGTCTCTCGTGAGTCCCAAAACTTTATTTAGGTGCAATACCCGATCACTGGAGAACCCTTTTCAGGTTTGGCATTGCCTTTGCAAATATGTCTGTTTGAAGTTAGACATCATGATGAATGTGTGCAGAGGTGACTAGATTTCTACTGTCACGGCACCATGAGCTGACTCATGAAAAATGGCCAAAGCAGTATCTCTTCATCTGACACATTCTTTTATTTCCTCCTACTTTTTATCCCATTGGCTGGGATCATCTGTCTAACACCAGTATTTTCAGACAGCTGGCGGTGGCTTGGAGAGTCCCTTCAGTCCCTGGGGCTGTTGCATGTGACACCACCGCCTGCTGGTTATCAAAACGATTGTTTTTACATTTCTGGGAACGCCTGCTTGTCTGCATTCAACAGGAAGATAAGCTGTGATCACACACAGCCACAAGAGTAAAATGTAACACAGCGTGTGTGTGTGTGTGTGTGTGTGTGTGTGTGTGTGTGTGCGTACATACAGTAACTTAACAGCTCCATGAGCCAGCAGCAGACCGTAAACAAACCTGTCTCTAAGAAACAGAGCAGGTTTTGCTGCGTCATCTGCTGTCTCTCCTGTTACCCTCCCTTCTCTGTATTCCCTCCTTCCTTCATTCCAGTGTTTCTTTCTTTCTTTTTTTGGTCGATTATCTCCCCTCATTCTCTGTACTCTTCTTTATTTTGTTAATTCGTCATTTTCTTAATTTCGCTTAGGAGCTGTTGGTCTATCCAGTGTCATCTAATTCACCTCTCAAAACCACACTTTTACAGACTTCCCTCTATGTAGCTGCTTTTGATCATGTACAATTTGTGTCATTACTCTTGTGTTTCATTTGAAATATCTATGTTCTTCATCTCCACTTTATACATGCAGACATTTCTGCACTCTTTCCAGATGCTTTGCTCCTGTTTTCCACTTTTAATAACCTGCCATATACACCAGGTTCACTCTCTTGCCATTCGTCACTCCTCTCCCTGTGAGGACTGACGAATGGCAGCCAGCTATCAAGTATCAACATTTAGAGAAAGAGGGCCAGTACATGATGTTCATGCACTGACGGCTACATACAGAATCCTTTTCAACTATTTGGCCTGTTGAAAGACTTCACCCCAAAATGTCTCTGCCATTCATGGAAAGTGACTTTGGTCTTCCAATAAAACTTGACAACTCAAACAAAAGGCTGACAGTTCAGGCACAATGTAAATATGTAGCTAATGCATGAGGAAAAAGGATGATACACAAGGATGTGCTCTCTAAAATGTGAGTGTGAGAAATTAAATCTTTGCCGTGGAAATATGCAAAACATGGATTAAATTTGAATTGTTAGACCACATGAAATCCTCCTTGCTCAAATCATCTAGTCAAATGTGAAATTTCCATAATCTGTGAATACACACATTGAGGCTGGAATTGACCACATGCTGACACTGGACAGTTAGTTACCCTAATACATGCTGCAGGCTACAGGAAAACACCGTTTGTTGGTTTAGCTCTTTCCCTCAACACAGCTGAGTTAGTGTAGCTAGAGTGCAAAGGTTTTCCGAGGACCTTCACAGAGAAGAAAGTCAATGGTTCAAAACCACAGAAGTAACAGTTTCGACTGTTCAGCAGAGGAAGCAAGACCCGTGATGGACGAGCCTTTGTTACTGAGAACTGCCAGAGAAGATCTGTGTTAGATATAAGTTGAAAAACTAAGCTTATAGCTGTTTATAGCACAGTAGTGAGAGAACGCGGAAAGAAAGAAAGAAGAAAGAGGTTTATGTTAAAATAACATTAGTCATAATAGTCCTTCGTTTTACTCCTTTAAAGATTCTGGGGCTTCATGGGAGACTTTCAAGGATCTTGAGCTCTGATTGGTGAAGCCCAGTTGAAAAATGTTTCCAAATTCAAACTTGATCCACAAGGTTTTACATTAGGTAGAAATCATTTTCTGATTCACAATCTATAGAAAACAAGACTTCATTTGATAACATGATCACATGACAACTGCTTCTCTTAGCACAGTGTTAGTCATACACAATATTATCTCCAGTTTGTGCCTTCTGTGTTAGTAGAAAAGCATGCGTGAGACTAACAGGGGCTGACAAAATAAAAGTTCAAGCTGTAAAGGTTGAAACTGAACTCATTGAAAAATGTTGCACGATGGATATAAGATAATAGATAATAAGAAGGGTTTTTCAGAGAGAAATGTGGCAATGTGCCGGGGTGTGATCTCAGTCAGCAGGCCAGGTAAATAAGAGTAAAATCGCTCCATCTTTAAGTGGAGTTTGGCTGCAGGCACCAGGCTCAACCGACAGTGAAGAATGGAGTCGTACTTTCGAAATATGTGCAGAAAACATGTTTTATCAGTTAGTGAATGGAATAAAAACGTGTAGATACATAATATGAGAGAACGGGTTACGTTTAAGTGTCTTAGCTTGAAGTGAAAAGAAACATTGGTTTGATCATAGACTGTTTGGTCCCAGCAGTTGGTGTCAATTAGGCCATTTTGTCAGGCAACTCTTCGACTTCCTTTCTCGACAATGAAAAGGTTAACACGCTGACTTTACTAATGTTCAGACCTGTTCCAACAGTTTTATATCAAATGCAACTTATTTAATCGGGAAATACACCTGTTGCACGTCGTGTCTGACGTTAAACATGGTGACGGCGGAAAGGCTTTCTAAAAAAACAAAAACACAAGCTTCAACCATTATCACCTACCGGATCAATGTCCATCTTGTCGGAAACAATGCCCTAGAAACCGCAACCCGATGGATCAACGTAGTTTTAAGTTGACGCTATTTTAAAACCTTTTTAAAACCTTTTAAAGAACTTGAAAGTTAGATGCTCCACCGAAGCGACTATGTTTCCTCTTCTGTTTAACTTCCTGGTTGTTTTTTTCCTTCAAACTGAATTCCGTGGGGTTCAAGTGTCAAGTCGACCATTACACAGCCACAGCTTCCTAAACATATTTTCAAAATAAAGCACCCTTCGTAGCTTTTTTGAGGAATGTACCAGGTTGGCACAATAAGCAAAAAGCCCCAAAGTGTAAGTGAAAATTAAACACTCGTATATAGTCATATTATAATAATATCCACTTTATAGAATATGTATCAACGCTGCACCATGGAAATTGCGTGCTTTTATTTTGGAGCCTCTTATCTTAATTTCCTTTATTGTTGTACAATACAACAGCTTGATGTGGCTCTACATTTTATCCTTGGGATGGTGTCATAGCAAGGTGCTCTCAATACATTGTAGGTTGTGTGCATACTGAATCAATAATGGAGATAAAGCTATCACACTATTTCATAATAAGTTGTCTGCTTCTTGACTAAACTCGCGCTTATGTCATCATGTGTGTTTATGATCAAACAAAAGGGCCAAGGTGTGACTGTGTGCTGAGAAAATCAGATTTATTCAGAAAGAGCCCACGGAAAACTCAGTAAGTGTAGGAATGACCTACAACATCTGACTTTGATGCTATTACAGCATGAACAATAGCAAAATTTCTCAACGCTTCCTGATCTTACAGATTTTTCATTGGATGACTTCTAACCAAATTGTCAGAAATCATCTAGAGTGTATAATTTTCTTGATTATAATTTTAGCTTACACAATTTCTCTCAAATTCTTGAGGGGCATTGACTCTTTTTCACTTGCACTCATAGGCTAAAGACTTTCATTACAGGAAACTAACACTAATTATGCTCTAATTTCCATATTAATCACTTCTCAGTGAGTTGTATTGCTGATGGCAGCAGTGCAATATGAAATCTAGGCCCCATCAGTCCTTTGCAGCTCATTCCTCAACACAATAGCTGAGTATCTCTAGATCAGCAGCAGTGTCCTACAGTATGTCATAGATCTAATCTGATTAGATAAAGATGTTGTTTCAGTGTATTGATCCACATGAGAAACTGTAGGATTATATTAGTTATTTGTATTACTTTTCTACATGAACCAGTGAAAGAGTGAAATTTCACCGCTGCCTCTGATAAAGACCACAGGACTCCTGAGACTCCAGTGTCTTTCTCAGCTGAGTGACTCCTCCCTACCCCACTGCTCTTTGACGTAATGATGTAACACTGAGTCCCCACCCAACCAGCAGCACCAGCCCTGACCAACCGGTTTCACCTCTAGTTTATATAGTGATTACCTGCCTTCATGTCAGACAACTGCTGCAGGCTGAATCACAAGCAGCTAAAAATAATCTAGGCCATTATGTCCATTTGGAAAAAAACAATTTGCCTGTCTGGCATTAACACGTGCACTAAAAATATTGGTCATTGCATTCTTGGAAATATGAATTGTAGGGAAAAAAGGTCTAATGTTTTAGAATAAACCTTTACAGTGTGTTTAAGAAAGAGGCTTTTATTTCTTTTGACAATATACATTTTTTGTGCAGTGGCTGAGCAGTTAAATTATCTACACAAAAGAGAAGCATCGACAGTACAGAATAAAAGGAAAGGCAAATGTTGAAACCACTATTCAAGGAATAAAGGTATATTCAATGTCTGAACACTTCCTTATTTTATATTTGCTAGAAAATTTGTAAAAAACATAATATCTAAACAGGAGGGAGTCACAGAGAAACATTAGATATGACACAGAGTAAAAAGAGATGAATACGTAGAGAATAGCATAAAAGAATAGCAGTGATTCTCCCTACAACATCCCATCATTCTTTCTCCTCAGTGGCCTTGTCTGATGATGATATCCGACATGTCATCAACCTTCACCAACTCCAAATTCTGTTAAAAAGAAAAAGAAAAGAAAGCAAACAAAAATTATATATTGCACACTCAATATTTGTAAGAAGTTAAGTTTTGACTTAAATTAAACATGTAAGGTGTGTACACATTTTCCACTCCAAAGGTCCATCTTTTCCACATCTTAAATTCTAAATTGCTACATTGAAAGTAAACACTACTATACCAAGCAGAAGACATTACAGTAATTAAATAATCATGTACAGTATTTTATATGAAACGCATTTGAGTGTACAATCAAACTTAAGAGCATGATCAAAAGGAATAACATCGGCCATTTTCAAATTATTTGTACGTTTATACAGTCCAGATGTGATTTTAAAGGACAACTGCCAGCCCATCTATTAATCTAACTATCAAATGGGACTTCTGTACTAAAACTGAATTAAAGTATTGGTTTAAATTTTCTCCACTTTTCCAGGACGTTGACCAACAGAACATTGTTTCAGTTACCCAAATATAAAGTATACATGAGAGAGTATTTTCCTTTATGTGCAATAAACACCCAAAAATAAACAACACTCACCTTTTCATTGGCAAGATGAAGCAGAGCGACAAATGCCAGAGGCACTGACAGGTTCTGAGCCATCGTGTTTGGCAATCTGTACCATCACAAAGACAGAGAGAAGAGAAAAGACAAACACAATAAATTTTTACATTGGTTCAATCATGCTGTTCATACCGAGCGCCTTCAAGGAAATAGTAGTGTTTAGTTGTGCTGCCAGCTGGTTCACAGCAGGGTTCATATGATGCGTATCTGCCACACTAAGACACAAATCACATCCACCCACACAAGTGTTGTTTCACAGGCCACAAACTGCAGGGTTCTTGCACAAGCTCAAACTAACAAACGTTTCCCCTGAGAAGACTGAGGCCAGTGTAAAACATGGATGAGTGTGCTCCTAGTGGCTGTATGCTTTTATTGTCTAACAAGCCAATATAACTGTTTGGGTGAAGATTATTCCCCAGAAGAATGTAGACATATTGGATGAGACAGTGTGTTTAAATCTATACTTCCATATCCCATTCTTGACCCCAGCAACAGTGAAAAAAGGTAAAACATAGCATGCACACATATTTAAATGCAACACCCTTTTGGCCAGTGCTATTCAGTCATTTTTATTGCTCATTAGTACTTAGCCACAGTGTGCATGGTAGGTGGTCTGCTGGTACCTTTGAAGCAGCGTCTTTGTGGTCTGACTGAAGACTTTCTCCCCGCTCACTTCTGGTTGCTCCACAGTCTCCACCACCTGCAGGGAATACGAAGGCGTAACTAATAAAATGGACTCGTACACACAGAATCAATACAGAACAGAAGAAACACATCACTAGAGTTTCAAAACCTGAAATTGGTGAATTTACCATCTTATACACCTGCAGACAGACAAGCTGACACATAGCTGCTGTGACAGTGTAACCTACCTCTTTGGGTTTCTCTGGGCTTTCAGTGAGGAGAGTCCACATGCTGTTCTTGAGTCTCTTCATGTCCATTTTCTTTGCGGTCTTCGCATAGTTGATCTCAATCTTATTGACCTACAGGAACAAGCAATAACATAAGTACAAAACTACAAAGCAAAAACTTAAATTATAGTTAGTCTGATTCATGATAAGTTGAATCTTTTGTGTAAAATGTGCCCACAGCCTTTAGACTAAAAGGGGTTTAAGGGTTTTGTTACGTTCAGAGTTACTGACTGTAATTGAAGTGACCTCTTAGAAATCATAAAGCAGCTTTAGTTCCAGCCACTATTGTGTAAAGTTGTGTGTCTTGGAGAGATTATTAAAGAAGCAGAGTGCCACAGACCCACATGCAGTATCGGGTCAGTCTTGGGTTACTCACCCTGTGCGGTTCAGGTACCAGATCCTCCTCCCCGTAGGTGGAGACGCCCTCTAGATCTTGAGAGGGCGGCGGTATACTGTCACCTGTCTGTGTATCGTCTGAACCAGCAAACCCTTCAACATCATCATCACTGTCGCCACCCTGAGGAGGAGGAGGAAAGACAAAGAGATGCTGAAAGGATGAAAATTTGAGACATGGTTACTAAGCTGTTCCTGCTTTGCTGTGACATTGCTGCTGATTATTCTCCATCTCTCATTCCCCAGGATATTAGAAGTCCTCATGTTTAGCAGACTCTAGAGTAAAGTATTTGGTTTAGAGGTTCAAAGGTAGTAGTTCAATCTTGTGTTCATGCAATGTCAGTTACACTGGAATCGTCAATGTGTGGATAGATCACAGCTTTGATCACTGTAAACTGTCATATGCCCTAAATATCGTTCCTGCTCACCCACTCTCAGTCCCTCTAGTGCGCTGTGCCATATCATATTGTTTGTAATATTGGTGCAAACCATATGTGAAAAAACTGTTTATATCATGATATTTAATATTTTGCTGTTTGTTGTATTTACATCATGACTGTACAGCAGCAACAACTGCTTTATAGAAAAAGAGCAGAGGTGCTACATCACTCAACAAAGGCCACATACATCATCTCATAACAGATGAAAGAATCCGATTCAGCTGAGGCGGCAATGACTGATCGATCACTACATTGTTTGCTGCATAGTAATTAATCAGAGCAGCACACTGCACTGCCAGGTAAAGGATAAACCTTCTGAGTTTAACCCTGAGTTGGGAAAAGTAGATTCAAATGTCTCAATTCATTAAATTCAGAAGGTGCTGTGATAGAAGAAGCCGACCCACAAGCAGAGGCGCTCGAGTGTGTAGTTTGATAATGACCATCCAGACCCACCTGATCCAATATAATGTGCATCGAGTTCAAGTTAGTTCTAAGTTGATATGGATCAGCTGACTAACATCCGTACAACAGACCCCTCCACATCACTGACTCTAATTAGAGTTGTATTGAAGAGACACGGCTTTTCCTCTCAGTGGTTCCTCCAAAACATCCGGTGAATCCACCTTGTATCAAACAGTCAAAATACAGGACCATGCTACAAACTAACTGAAATACCCTGTTATATCATGATATTAATTTAAAATATAACCCACCCCTCCACCTTAGATAAAGAAAGTCTGTTAAAATACAGTAAAATCAAATAAACAAGAACAAATTAAATCCAAAGTGATATAAAAGGTGGTTTCAGACCTGAAGACCTGGACAGAAGTTGGCTGTGTCGTTGGCATTGTTGTAGTCATAGTCTCCAATGCCTTCTCCAAGCTCTCCAGACAGTCTCTTCTGGCCTTCTTGACTCAACTGGGGTAAACACAAGCAAATATACCATTCTTAATACGACACAAATGATCTTTATTTAGTTATGGATGTTAGGATAGATTATATATTTACTTTGGCATGTCTCCATTTAGTGAAAAGCCAAATTTAGTATAAAAAGCTGATAGCCATGAGAATTATGTGCCTACAGTTGTGTTTGCAGCACATTTTTCTGATGTTTGTATGGACTGAACCGATAGTGATGTCGAACTTAAGCTAACATCTGACATATGGGATATCAGAGCTTAATCTCAGACAGCAGACTCTGCAGTAGTCAGTAGTGAGGTCTCACCGAGCTGGACGGCTTGAGGCTGAGCTGGGAAAGTGTCTCTGGGGGAAACTGGAAGTCTACTGGTAAAGTCGTCTTCTTATTGCTGGTACTGAGGGCAGACTTGCTGTTAGTGGTGGCAGCCTGTGAGGGGAAAGGAGACAACGTCAGATTCAGTTCAGATACAAAGTCCAATATCAACGCTTACGATTTTTGTCTGATTTTACAGATTTCCCTACAATTCTGTCTCCTGTTTCACTGACATGAATTACTAGAGCCAGTACTGTAGTTGTATCATCATCTTTATTGCACCAAGACAGCACCCAAAGGCCTGTGCTCAGATCAGCAAACACACCTGCCCTGACATGTTCCCTTCAGACTTGGTATTAACATCTGCCTCAGGTGACCAAATCAAAAGATGCAATTGAGATCTGATCACTCAGACCACATTTGGAGGGTGGTCACATTCCTTTAGCAGTGGGAACGTCTTCACAGACAAATAACCTAGTCCAGTTGTTTTCGATTTAAAAAACAGGACCCAATTCACTGTTAATAACTCTCCTGTGTTTTCATCTATCCGAAGAAGCTGTGATTTTTTAAAATGGTGACACCATCATTTATTCAGACACATCACAAAAAGCGCAATTGTTGCTTTAACTTAGGTTGTATTAATTATTAATGATTACTAATTCAGCCTAACTTAATTTATTATTTATTCATGCTGGCCAACCAACAACTAAAACCACATTCCCGCAGCCGAGACATAAAAGGCTCCCAGAGCTGATACCTGTGACACCAGCTGCATCAAAAATAATTCCCAAAGTGCTGAATGCTGTGTTGCTATGGCTACTACACCGAAAAAGTGCCACGTTATAGCCTTAATGCCTCCACATTTTGATAGATGAAACATGTTGAGACGGACCACCTCTGACTCCACTGATAGGTGTCAAAGCTCTGGACTGCAGAACATAAAGCCTGTCTCGATAAATGATGCTAGAGTTTCACTCCATAATCACCCCCCCATTATTCAGATACAACGATGATGATGATGATAGTATGAAAAGCATAGAAAATCAGCACTGAGAGGAATATTGTAATGACTTTGAATCTTATAACTGTAACCTTATCTCAGCCAGCTAGCGTTTTGAAATGTCATCACATGCCCCTTGTATCAATGCCTCTTTCAGCACCGATAAATCACTCAATTTTTCCTTCATCTCTGCAGGATTTTGCTTTTAAAATCTGAAACACAAAATGCATGAAATCTTTTGGAGATCTATGTCTCAATGTTGCTTCTTTCTACCAGTTGAATCCAAAAAATATTGGCAAGCAATTCATTTAATACTAAGCATTGTGGTAATATTTGCACTCTCCCACACTGAATCTGATGTGTCTGAGATTAAAAAGCAGCAAAGGTTTTTACCCTTGTGGTGCGGAAATATGTGTCAAAGTTGACATCATCGTTGAAATCTATTTCAAAGGTCTTCTTGGGCTTCCTTTTACGTGTCTCCTTGTCAGGCAAATGGTCCACTACAGAAGATAAAGTAAATGAAAGACAGACAGATGAGACAGATAATTGTTACGCTGCACATATTCAGCGGGGGAAGACAACCATTAGAAAATCAGGTGTGCCTACAGAGAGTTTACAGAGTATTTGCAACATTTCAAAAGATTATTAGTTGGGATTCAACTCTCTAACTAACCCTGACTATTAAATGGTTTACGTATTTGTAGGAAGGGTTTAAGTATTTGTTTACACATTTGTTGAACATTAGATTGTTCAAAGATTAGTGAAATGCTACAAATACTCACTAAACTCTCTGTAGACAGACTATTCAAATAAAGTGTAACTGAAAATCAGCTCAGCTGTTAGAGAAAATATGAAAGTCTAATTTATCCCCGAATCCCTCAAAACACAAAAATGAGCCTCATGTGTATAGATTATGCTGCTAGTATAACACAGCATCCAAATACATTTCTGCTATATTTATGGCATCACATCCAAAGGAATGGCTATTGACTGAGAACACTATGATGAGCGCCACAAAACGAAAGTAAAACGAAGAGAAGAAATGCAGTAGACTGAGGCTAAATTAACGGTCATTACAATAAATAATTCATATTTATTCATTGTTACATTTTTATAGCACCAGTCTGCCTACATTTATCAAAGTACATGGATAAGAAATAATAAGTAACCTTTCTTTCTCAAAGGAACTTAATCTCTACTCTTACACCACTGTTGTTAATTATGTCCATGAATGTCACTCACACTTGTGCTTTGGCTTGAACTGCCAGTAGCCTGGTCCGGCCCATGTGGCCATGGTCCTGGGGCTGAAGTATGAGTACTCCCTGGGCTGGGAGGACAGGTGCAGACACATAGTGGCGATGTCTCCTTCTCCGATGGGAATTACATCCCTGTACCACCATCAAATCGGCGCAAGGAACAATTCAAACCAACACACACAGAAACACACACACAGACCTTCAATTAGTAGAGGGAGAATGCACTCATGGTGATAATGGGCAATGCAATTACCCCCCCCCCCCCCATGACAACATAATGCATTTTAAACTTGCAGGCTTAAATAGGCGTTAAGGAGAAGAGGCTATTTTTCTGTTAAGAACTTAATGGAAGCCATTCTTTCATCCTAAAACAAGGTTCAAAGAGCACGAGGGGAGAAACCAGAAAAGGTGCAAAAAAGAACAAAGAGCCATCACTAGAAACATTTGCCCATTTACCCTGAGACTATATAAAAAAACAATCAAAAATCAATTAATCGGAAGGTCTGTGGTAAAAGGGCGAGTTCTTCTATCTCGCAGGAGAAAAAAAAAACCCATCTCTGTTCATTTGCCCTGTAATCCTTGATCTTACCTTCCTTTGCCGGAGCCAGAGGCCTCACAACCCTCTTTGTGCTCCTTGGATCCATCCTCATAGTCGCCCTGTCCCTCCTCATAGTCGGCGTCAAAGTCAAGGCAGTCATCTTCCTCAGGTTCAGGCTCGGGCTCAGCATTCACGTCAAACACGTGTTCGCCCTGCTTCATCTTCTCCAGGAGCTGATTCATGGTCTGAAAGAAGATGCATGGTCAGACAGATGGCACGCTGAGCTCCGACAGTCTCGCACGGTTGATTTAGGATCTGATATAAAGCAGTGAATCCTTAACAGTCCGAGAGAAGACTCCTGGATGTTAAATTTGTCATCTTTGGATGGAGGCTCCATCACCATACCATGCACGAATAAAATTTAACACAATACAAACGCATATCAACACTAACTGTAATAGAACCACTGAGATATATTAAACCAATAACATTAAGAGAATAAGCTAAAAAACAGGATTAGACGATTCTGTGTTCTAGTCAAGTGAAGTCCGTTTTATTTATATAGCACATTTAATACGGCAGGCGTGAACTCAATGTGCTTCAAAATAAAAGCAAGAATACATCATACATGACAAAATAGCGAGTAAGATAAGAAAATATTACATAAATAAAACAGAGTAAAACATACAGAATAGGAAGGTATTATTATCATCATTATCCTAAAAAGGGAAATAATAACAATAATAATACTAACCTGCATCACACATTTAAACCTAACTAAAAGCTTGTGAAAAGACATATGTTTTTAATTTACTTTTAAAAGAAGACACTGTTGTAGCAGAGTGTAGTTACTTGGTAAAGAGTTCCAGAGAGTAGGGCCATACTGACTGAAAGCACCATGAGCTGATTTAGAATTAATTCTTGGTATAGTGAGGAGACCTTCATATGATGAGCTAAGGGATGTCTTTGATGTGTATTTAGTGAGCATGTCACAAACATAGGAAGGAGCTAAACCATTAAAACATTTAAAAACAATGAGAAGTATTTTAAAATCAATTCTTCGTTTTACTGGGAGCCAGTGAAGAGATGATAAAATAGGAGTAATCTGCTCAGACCTTTTGGTTTTTGTTAAAATACTGCGTAACAGTAATCTAATCTAATAGTAATAAAAGCATGGACCAGCTTTTCAGAGTGACTGAGATAAAAAAAACTTCTAACTTTTGCTATAATTCTAAGATGATAACAGGCAGTCATAGACATGTGGGACATGTGCTTTTGGAAGTTGAGATCGACATCCTACACCACACCCAAGTTTCTGACATGCTCACATGGTTTTACAGAAAGAGGAGGTATCAGAGAATGAATTTCATTCCTCAAAGCCTTAGGACCAACTAATGGACCTACCACTGTGTTTGTTTCCACCTCAAAGATGGTAAATTTTTAAGATTTTTCTTTGGCTTTGTATGAAAGTATTAGTGATACACACAGGAAACGTGGGGAGAGAAGTCTCCCCTCGCTGGAGTTGAGAAATGGATGTTGCTTTTTATTTGATATGTGCCTTAATCATTAGGCTGCTGGGGCACCCCAAAGATGGTAAATGTTTAAGATCAATTGGTGGTTCTACTGCCAGTTAATTTGTGACATATGAAAGGATTTAATTAGATTAATGTTTATATGGTTTGTCTCACCTGCTCAGGGTTCCAGCTAGTGAAGGAGAAGTCCTGCAGCGAGGGGCAGATGGAGCTTTTCTCCTGGGAACGCTGTAGCCCAGCTGGCAGAAACACAGCACAGAAATATGGGGTTCAGCATTTCTACTGAGGAACAGCTCAAAAGATGAGAGTGCGGTGGCACTAAGATTCAGTCAAACACTTAATGGGACAGTGTTCATGGCTAAAACACATTGTTTGGGCTTGATAAATGATCTTTACCCATGAACGGGGAAGAGGGGACTCCTTGTGGAGGTGGAGGAGAGTAGGAGGGTCTGGACTGTAGGAGGGTCATATAGGAGGGAAAGAGCAGCTCGCAGCGGCTGTTCTCACTGAAGAGGACTGACAGGAAGACGCCAGCTGTGCTGCTCTCATCAAAGGATGAGGCCATCCTCTGAAACATGGGGTCCACCTGAGCAAGAAGGGAAAGAGTTGATCATGTTCACGGTCATATAACAACAGAACTGAGGTCAAAGATAACTTAGAAATGAAACAGTGCATTGAAAGAGACTTTAGAGTAAAATGTCGATCATTATTTTAGACTTTGAGTTAAATGCTACGTTAAACATAAAGAAGGTGACCAAAACAGCGTTTTATCACTTAAGAAATCAAGTCAATTGAAAATCATCAGTTTATTTAGAACTGTATGACTTTTAATTAAACAAGGAAGAGGGATCATATTACCCTGGTGTTAGCTGCTCCAGCGGCTCCCGGTATCTTTTAGAATAGAGCTTTTTTTTTTTAGAAAGCTCTTAATGGTTTGGGACCGGCTTACACTGCAGATCCTCTGTTTTATAAATCTTCCCAAGCTCTTAGATCCTCTACCACCAGGCTTTTAAATACTTTTTAACCAATTTACGCACAAGAAAATAGGCAGTGCAGGTTTTTTAAACTAAGCTCCAAAACTATGGAATACCCTTACAAAGAGCTATAAGATATGGGGGCTCAGGGAACATTTTTAAACAACCTAAACCTATTATTTAATTTGGCTTTTAATTAAGTCTCTCTTGTTTTACTATTATTACCAATGTTTTTATTTCCATTTACTTTATATTGTCTAGTTTCATTGTCCTATTTTATGATATGATTTCATTTTTTAATTTAAAGCACTTTGAGCTACACTCTCTTGTATGAAAAGTTCTCTATAAATAAAGTTTATTATTATTATTATTATTATTATTATTATTTGAGCATGAGGATCAGTTTGGATCTGGAAAGGTGATGTACTCATGATGGACACCAAAGATAAAACATCTTCAGAGAAGGTGAAATCTTCATGACCCACATCTAATTATTTACCTTAATCCTCAAAGATTAATTTATCACTCATCAGTCAGACTCGGTGGATATAAGCTGATAATCACGTTTTAATCAATTATAGAATGACATCTGTGTAGATAAGGCAAATAAGACCGATTAGGGATTAAAAAAACGCAATGTCATCCTAGTGATCATTTTACATGTCTTTTAAGATCGATTTTTAAATACTTTTAATTGCTTTTAAGGCTCTGTCTGGGTTGGCACCTTCTTATATCTCAGAACTGCTCTCTTCTTATGACCAGACGTGATGCCTGAGATCCTCAGTCAAAACTCTGTTATCTGACCCAAAGTCTCATCTAAAAACCAGCTGAGAGCCCCCAGACTGGATAGGCCTGCCTAAGGAGATCGGGCATGCTGAATCACTGCCCCAGTTTAAATCACTGCTCAAACATACTTATATAAAGCTGCTTTTAATTCTTGACTTCAATGATTCCTACTTTCTATTGTCTGTTTTATTGATTTTACATATGTATTTGTAATTATCCGTTATACTTACCTTGCTAATTGACACTTTGCCTCTTTTCTGTGTCTTTTATTGCTTTGTTCTCTCTTTTTGCATGAACAGCACTTTGTAACTCTGTCTTGAAAAGTGTTATTTAATATAAAGTTATCATTATTGTTGTTGTTTGTATGTTCTGTTGTGTGACTGTGAAGTTTGAGTTGAATGAATGAAAAGGAGAAATACAGAGGTGGAAAAGGAGGCTGAAATATCTACAGTGCCTGTCTCTACAGTACTGATGATCTGCTGGGTGTCTGATGGTTATTCGTTTCTGCTTTAAAACATAAGCACTATGATACTATCAAATAAAGTTTTATTTGTCTTGTCAATTCACAGTGATCTCTCATCACTCATCGCGCTCACTTTCTCTTGTTCCCTCAGTTGGGACAGGTTTAGTTTCTACGTTCCTCAGTAGGTTCTTGATCGCCTGAGAAAGATCCTTCTGTTCAAACGCCCTGACAATTTTGATGTATTGTATTAACACCCTGCTCTACAAAGAGAAATACAATATGTGGATGGAGCAGCTTTCAAGCACAACAATCACTGAAACTTAATGACACAGAAGTTGGTAAATGGCAAATAACTCCATCCAACAGGTCAACTAGCATCCTTTTGGCTTCAGGGTGGGTTTTATTTGAATATACCTTGTATTGTCCTGTAAAAATGACACTTTACCTCACACTTCCTCTCAGACTCAGCGCTGTTGATATTGCTCAGGTTCTGTTCCACTGTCCTCTTAGGAGGCCTCTTTTTCTTCGGCTGCTTCGCAGTCACTTCAGCTGCAACCCCTTCATCATCTCCGCCCTCTTCCTCCTTTGGACCATGGTCTGTTTACACACAAAAAAAATTAACATTTAATGAACATAAAGGAGAAATGCAAATAATGTAAATAGTGTTTCACATTCTGTAGGACAAAGCCTGAAAATGTAGCCCTTAGCTCCAGCGTAATACAGTGTATTGAAATGAAAATCCAACAACACACAATACTCAGGCTCTCACCATGTCCAGGTTTGGTCTCAGCCCCCAGGCCACCCAGCACCCTGTAGGCATCAGCATGAACAGCATCCACCCTCACAGCGTAAATCTTTGTACTGGCATCCAAAGTGCCAGCTGCAACCTTTAGTAAAGACACACCCACACACAAACACACTTAAATAATTATAACAATCCCGTCAAACTCATGCAAAAGTGTGTCTGCAACTTTCATTAGGTTAACTCTGGATAATTCACCCTTTATCAGGGTAAGTGGATCAATTTCTTATCAGATACAACTCCCTGCCAGACAGTCTACTTCATCAAGATATTTAAACTTTACGACTTGAATGCTCTATTTCATTGGATTTGAGACCTTTAAAGAATAATATAAAACATTTACAGGACCTGCAGCACTATATCTAACCATCATCATTCATTTTAATCACTGTATCTAAATAATGTAGATGGTTATCACCTCTCTGATTTGTAGAAAAATATTCAAAGATATCTTTCACATTTCTTTTGCCAAATTACTAGAAAGTCTGTGTTCCTACATTTATCATGATTACAATATTAACCAGGAAAAGAACCACAACAGATAAACATTGACATATCTGATTTAATAAAAAGATCAAAGATTTTTGGGGAAATTAGGGGAGTTATCAAAGGCTCTTAAAATGGATAAAAAACCCATACCTTGAAGTTTGTGAGCTCAGAATCCTTCTGTTTGAGAATATCAGCCATGTAATCAATCAGATGCAAACCAAAGGCATTTTTGGTGGTGATTTTCTGCCATGGAGAAGAAAAAAAACATGCGTTAATCTTTGTTGTTCTCTTAACACACTGGAAATGTAAAAAAAAAATTATATTTCCAGAGCAATTATTGTAAAACTTCAAAATGCAAACTGTGTGAAACACATAATCAGTTCTCTGTACTCTATACTTACATTCTCAGTGGAGAGTTTTATGCAGGTGGAGTAATGCTCTGAGATCTGTGCATTTGACAACTTGGGCACGGCAGCAGGAGTACCTGCGGCACTGCATACAAGCATGAAATTATCTTCAAGCTCTCAAGATACATATTAGCAGGGCAGAAAGAAATTGGCTTGTTAAAGCCATGAGGTGACCAAATGAGTTGAATGCCATGAGTTACAGCCAGCTTGGATTTATACTACAAGCATTACATGACAGACTATCACTATCAAGTTATGCTGAAAACACAGTCAAAAAAACTTGGTTTGGTAAACCTTTATCTCTGCAGCTTACCTGTGAGATGCAGAGTCATTGAAGGAGGAGTCAGTGGCTGTTTGGAGGTCAATGACTCTTGATCTTCGCCTCTGACGACGTTCCTGCTCATCATCGTTGCCGGGGAAGGCTGCCAGCAGTGGGGTGCTGCAGGTTGCAGGAGACAGACCCTTGTTCTTCATGGAGGATGAAGTCCATCCTGGACGTACCCGGGAGACGGGTGTGGAGGCTGCACTCATCTTAGCTAAAAATAGAGAAAAAAGTTTCACTTTCAAGAGAAATAGCTGGGGTCATTAGAAAAATAGAAACAAAATAGGTAGCAGAGGGTTACACAAACTTAAAAGTATTTGTATTTCAACTATGTTGTATGACATTTCAAAGTTGTTGTTTTATTTCAATACACTCACTTAGCCTTTACACCTTAAATTGTGAAGTTGAGCATGACACTGGAGAGAAATGATACTTCTAAAGCAACATGCAGTGTTTTAAATGTTCAGTACATATAACATGTTTAAAGAGTCTTCACTCAGTGGAAAAAGCTGATTTATAGTATTTGGTCACATGTAAACAAAATGATTTAGGTGGAAACTGTGAGAGAATCTCGCAAGAAGTATGAAAACAATCATTACTGCTTGATGTAAAGGAATGAACAAGTATTTATATAACTATGTTTAAATACGACTATTAGATTAGATTATTATAGATTGCTTCACTCTTCAGTATAGATCTTTTAACAGACCACAACTTACTTTACAAAGTTCTAGCGATATTTTTCTATATATCTATTCATATATGTTTTAAGAAAGTTGTACTCTGTGGGTTTTCGTGACTGTGACTTGAGTCGCATTTTCGTTTTAAATTAACAATAACTTAGACTGACCGTGACATATAAACAAAAGGACTCCGGCTGAAAAAAAAGCTTAAAGCTAGCTAAAACGTGATATCAATCAAAGTTAATGGACGTCTTGAGGAAGAGTGAAAGTGAAATAAGCATAGTATATTTTCTAAGTTAAGTTAATTAGTTGACTAGAAGTTCAGCTTGCTCTAAACAACCCCAATAAGTCGTTGCACAAGCACAATGAGCTGCCAACGTTGCCTATGCTACCTTCACAGCTAATCATAGTAGTACCGCTAGCCTGGGCTAGCATTAGCGATTATGAACGTATTCTCACTATCATTGTTGGCTAACTGGTTTACCGACACACAAAAGCATTACCACAAGACCTGCTTCGTCCAATTAACGTACCTCCGACTGTCTGCTATCCGATGTGGCTTTATGTAAGTCCTTATAATTTGTGAAATAGCATGGGAGATCAGCGCAAGCTGTAGTTTATCTTCCTGTTCAGTGTTTGAATTTTTGCGCCGAACGGTTTACGTAGCACCACCATACGTCATGACGTTACACCACGCCCACTAGTATTCTAAAAAAAAATCAAAACACAGGCACTCGGTTTTACCAACCAAATAACCCTTTGTAATATTATTGTTCTTCTGCAAATTAACTGTATGTATCTCTTTTTATGGCTTAAAAGGACTAAAGAATGAGGCACTGACTCAAAACAAATTATTTTAATCAATTAATTGCTGTAAGATTATGAGATAAGATAGATAAGATAAGATTTACTTTTATTGATCCCAAGTAGAATAAATTCAAATTTGACACAGTAGCACAAAAGAATAGCACCAACAAAGTGAAAATATAATAACAAATGAAATGAGAATAGAAACAGAATTCAGAATAAATAGGATAAAATAGAGATACTATAAATAGACTATAAAAATAAATGATTAAAGGGTTGTGCAGTTTGTGCATAGCAGTCTTTCTTGAGGTTTATGGATTGCCACAGCTCCTTATACTTCCTCCCTTGCACACCACAGCAAAGACTATGACACTGGCCACCACAGACTGTTAAAACATCTGTAGCAGTCTAGTGCACACATTAAAGTACCTGAGCCTCCTCAGAAAGAACAGTCTGCTCTGTCCCTTAGAGGGCCTCAGTGCTGTCTGACCAGTCCAGTTTATTGTTGAGTTGCACCCCCAGGAACTTTTAGCTATACACCCCCCCCCTCTCCCCCAGTCTCTGATGTGATTTCTTCATTTTATGATTATGATTACTGACAATTTGATGAGCCCTATGATTGTGTGATTTTCCGAGTGGCCTGTTCTTCGACTAGAACAATTTTTTCTTGTGTGCAGATGTATAGTGACACAGTGTTTGTTGTAATCTCACCAGATCAGGTACATCAGGACAGGCTAGGGGTTGGAGGGCACTCAGTGAAACTAAACAAATATTGTAATTCATATCACGGTAGAACAGAACACACATCATACCTAAATGTATCCTTCCCCGTTGTTTCATCAAAGTTGCCTCTAAGAACAAGTCAGTGCAGACAAATAGGCCTTCAGTGTAATTTTGAATATGTCAGAACTGAGCAACAATCATGTTGCAGCTACAGTGCTACCTTACATTTACCTTTACCAGCATTCAACAGGTTCTTTTTCTATATCTGTCAAATGAAATGTAATGACAGTGGAATTAGTCCAATCTATATGCCATATCTTTTAGATCTTCCTTACATCTCCAACAAAATTAATTGACATATCATCAGTTTAAGTGGAAATCTGCAGATCTGATGTTCATAATTGAGCTTACGATGTTGTCTCTTTCAGGACTATGAGAGTACATTGATGAATATTATGTTCTGCATTTTGAATAGGGAATTTGAATATGTGTTAAAAATAGAGAGAATAGATAGAATAGAAAGGTGAAATGACAACAATAAAAAACAATAGTTGCTCACCAGATGGCAGTAACAAATAAGGCATTGCTCCATTGGTTTGCCATTTGTCTGTCTGTCTGTTGCATTTTTTTTTCTTTTTGATATTACCTCTTCTCAGACTTTGCCTTCTACATTTCATTTCACCTCCTGGCTGTCTGGCTTATCACTGTGTCTGAGTTGTGATCATGTCGGCTTTGTTTCAGACGAGACAGAGCAGAGACCAGAACGATTCAGCCAATAAACCCAGATGAAGCCTGCCAAACTTTTCATTATTTTTTTTACTATGTGTTTTCACAAACAAGTTTTCAACTTTTCTAAGGAGAAGATTTGGATGTTTTTGGGTCTAAATTTCTGAGCTGTTTCTTTAGGATGACTGTCTCGCACAATGATCCTCCTCGATTTACAAATCTTTTCAGAACTCATAGAACCATTCTTCATTAGCATAAAGTCATTTATACAAGTTTCAAGTCACTCAAAATTTCAATTTCAGTCCAAGTGAAAAAGTAAAAAAAGCAATTTACATATCATTTTACATTTCATCAGTCTAGAAAATAACGAATGTTCATATAATGCTAATCAGAAAGTAAAAATAAGTAAATGTCTTTATATTACATTTCTTTTGTCATCACATACTGTATATCACATATAGTTTTTGTTAACAGAGACTTCATACTAATTAGATTGTATGTGCATCATCAACTGTACCACCCTTTACTGCCATATATGCAAAATGCTTGATTTTTGTCATTTTAATAGGAATATTGAAATACTGAGAAAAAAATATAGATTGTTTGCTTTTTTTTTCTTACCCACCCAGGTGTCAGTATTTTTTCAGCCCTGACTAGCGTCTTCTCTCAGGCTGGAGCTACAACTTCTGCCTATCAGAGGATCAGGCCTGTACCTGGCCTAAGAGTGAGGTGAGGCAGCCTGGACAGTTAGAGGAGATACTGCTCACAGAGATTTAAGTGAGTGACTAACTGAAACTGTAAAAGTGACAGGAACAAAAATATAATTGAGAAAAATGAGGGGGATGTCTCTCTCACCCCATCCCCTGTGGAAATGATGCCCTTGCTTGTCAAACACAAACTGAAGCTTAGATAACTTATTTTATTTCACTCTAACTCTCCACAAAACACAGTATAACACCACAGAGTGAGAGATTCACGTGAACACTTTGACTCCACTCTAGTGCTGAAGCTCTTGAGACTTACAGTATGTATGTGTATGATGGAAAAACCCAAATATCATCTGACTCATCTGACATGTGTGTAAACTATTCTCTTTATACAGTATATCCTGACAGACATGAGCACAAACATATGTCTTTCTTGTGTGCAGTTAATGTAGAGATTTCTAAAAATATCACACTATTAATCTTCTGGTGGAAAAATGTTGCAGCCTTTGGTTCAACTAAAACACAGACAGACCCCAGAGTACATTTGTGTGTGTGTGTGTGTGTGTGTGTGTGTGTGTGTGTGTGTGTGTGTGCTGTGAAATCTGCACTCCCTCCGAAGAGAAGCACTCCAGTGTGATATATGGTTATGGCATTAACGCTGAAATTACAGTGTGTGTGTGTATTATGTGCGTGAACTATATTTAAACCACATATACATAATCACACACACACACACACACACACACACACACACACACACACACACACACACATTCATGTAAACATGCAGCAGTGCCTAACAAATGAAAGGCATTTATCTCTCCAACAGAAGCTTTAGCTTGGTTTAACTATAGCCAAGGCCATTTGATTGATTTTTCCTGCCAGGTCATTGATGGGAGATGATGAGGATTATTAAATGACTCCATTTTTCTTTGCCCTCTCCGTGCTTCAAAGTGATCCTAATTCATTTTATTGCATAGCTGTCAGCGACAAACATTTCTCGCTGAAGTTATTTTAAAGATGCACCTTGGTCAGGCTTGGTCACTGACCATGTGCTCAGGTTAGCTCAGGGTTAAAAGGCTCTTAAATTTCAGCACTTTAAAACGTTATGCGTTGCTAGGAAAGCTTATACTGGATTGTTTTGTTAACTTACGTATACGAGACAAGTCAATGAGAGATATACTGTAGGCTATAGGTCTAATGCTTTTAATGAAATTACAAAGCAGAGGAGTGCTGTGAATGGGCAGACAGGGTTGTTAAAACCAGACCAGACTGACGCAGTGGACAAATAGAATATAGTGTTGGCCATTTGTTTTGACATGCTGGGAACGTCAGGTGGGCCAGGGGCAGGAAGGAGGCGTGTCATACTAAATAAGATAATAAAGTCAAATGGAAATTCAGAATATATTGTCATTTAACAGCTGAAACAACCCCCCAGGTGGCTGTATTGGATGTCCTTGGCTTTGTCGCAGTAACAGCCTCAAGCACTTCTAAAAGTAAACCTTGATGTCTGAACTAAAATAATACAAAAATGTAATCAGTATGCTGTTTTCTGACCAGGAATTGACAACTTCGCCCTGACCTTTGTTGACCTGGTACATTGATTTTCATACCGGACTCTCTTCTGTCTTCTGGCTGCTCTCAGAATCTTTTTTTAGTCCTTATAGTTCAGAAAAATTTCATGAGCACCGGGCTGGGCACTGAAGACTGGCTCAGGTGAACTTGGCCTATCTGGTGAACGCGCTCGATGACTGGGGTGGGGGTGAGAGCATCACCCAAAAAGGTGCATGTCTGGACTCTCGGCTCTTTCAGGGAGACCGACTAGTCTCAGGTTAGAGCGCCTTCCTCGGTTGTCTTGGTCTTGAAACTTGTTGCTTAGTATCTCAATTGCTCCATCCAGGCATTGGTATTAGCTTCACTCTGGTCTTCATTAGCAACATTGCTACCGTTGGTAATGGTGTTGTTAGTCTTGTTATCTTGTACCAGTGGTTGGGACGGTTAGGTTTAGAGTTTTTTGGTGGCATATAGAGTCTTTTTTCTGAGACTTAAAGATAAAGTTATTCGAGCTGTCACTTGTTTTTCTCAAGTTTTTTCAGAAAGTTACAGATGAGCCAAGTTACTGCGACTTGTCAGCGGCACGCCATAACTGGAAGTTACCCTAAGTACATTGGATTGAGATTTGGTAATGTTGTTTACTTCTTACTGGTTATCTCTCATGCCTTAGTATGAAGTCAGCCACCACTGTCCCATAAACACATCTAATCGAAGAGACAACAATTACTGACTAAAAAACCCATATATGTGAATGTGAGCAATGTGAATGTCGTCTGTTTCCACTTGTCAGTCCTGGGATTGACTGGTGACCTGTCCAGGGTGTACCCTGCCTCTCACCCAGTGTCTGCTGGGATTGGCTCCAGCCCCACTGTGAACCTCAAGGGTAACTGCATGGGTACAACTAATTGATGGATGGAGAGAGATGCATATTTACTTCATATATGTTACCTCTCACACTTCAGAAATGTAAAGTCAATGCCATGGCAGAAAAGATGTTTACTATGCAAACTGTACTGTGTCTAACGGGGCTAATGTCTAGTAGTCTCTCATTTTGGTCACTACAGACTCCTCATCTGAGTCTGGGTCTGACTGAGTCTCTGATGTTTCCTCCTCTAACCATCTTGATTCTCTCTCCTCTTCCACCTGTAAACCTAGTGCGAGCAGCGGTGGTGGGCGGGGCACCGGGCCTGATCCAGAATTTCTCAATGAGTAAGTTAGTGTAGATGTGCTTTCAGCCTCAGATTTCCTTTTTTTTCACTTTCATTGTTGGAAAACCATGTTTAACAAAATGTGAATTATATAATTATATAAATATATTTTACATAGTTTAAAACATGTCTGGAGAGGAACTTCAGCTATGGACATTCAGGTTAAAGGTTTCATACTTTTCATCTGTTCAACAGTTGGTGATGATAATGCATTAAGAAATATTAACTAACTCACATGGTGACGCTGACAAAACTGTGTCTGATTATATGAAAACTGCACAGAGCGCCTTTAATAGATGAAACTTGAAGAGAGAGAAAACGGTGTCTTTGAAGCACGATGCCTTCTTGCTATTTCCCATTTGGAGGTGTGATGTACGTACAGTGGAGGCTGAGGGCTGATACCTCTGGGAAAGCTGCTAGATTCTCTGACCTCCACTGTGTTTGTGTCTTATAGTTTGTGAATGTTTCATCTTTAACAGCTGAGGCCTGGAATTGTCAAAGAGCCAGCTGAGGAAGGTCGGTTGAGCTGGAGAAATGGAATCATGTGTGACGGAGAAAATAAATTTTTTTAAGACCACGTGTCCGTCTCTCTGTCTCTGCTTGTGTGTCTTTCATCATACACACTCACAGAAATACACATGCATACACAGAGACACACAGATGTGCAGTGACACATACACACAAGGACTCAGATGTGAGCAGATGCACATTCCCACAAAATGTGCAAAATATTTCCACATTAGTATTTATGCAGTGTTTACTTGGGAAGCAGCTTTAATCCATAAAAATCAAATCGCTTTTACCTAATTCATAAAATCCTTTCAAATATTGAGCTGTATATTGAGGGGAAGTTGAAGACGGATCAAGCACACTCTGTAATGGCACCGTAGAGTCCCATCTCCTACATCTGAATAACCCCACAGCGATTCCATGAATACTGATGGCTCATATCAGGAAAGCAGGTGGCTGCAGTTGAAAAATATTGATTTGATTTCTCGATCTGCTGATTAGAGGTAAAAATTGTGATTAGCAAGACTGACATGAGCTTATTTACTGTCCGTCCTTTATGGAGTCACCCGCAGCAGATCACATGGAAAATCTGACTGTCAGCATTGTCGATTTTTATGACAGCCAGTGTCTGTGTGCGTCAAGACTTTTCTCCTGCGATATCTGAGAAAGCACATGCTATTATTAGCATATTATAAGCACCTACATGTGGGAAAACGCCTCAAGCGTAAAATAAAATAAAATATAAAGGTAAATGACATCTCCTATAGAAGTTTTAGTTCCCAGGCAACAGAAGGAGATGAATGAAGGCCATCCCCATTTTCTTGAATGTGTGGGATAGGCCAGTGATGGAGCATCTTCAATTTCACATCAGAGGCGGAAGGCGAGAGATAAAGAGGAGCCCTATAGCCACTATATCCTTGGATGTAATGATGCAGAGAAAGAGAGAGAGAGAACAACAGGTTTGTATGCAACCTGTCACGACAGGAAGCCGTTAAAAACCTGCTCGGGATGTTTATGCTATTCATCTTCCGCTACATAAATTGTCCCTGAGGAAAGAAGCCGCCCTGTGGTGCAGTCCTTTTATTTAAAAGATCACACAAAATAGCTGTTCCTTCCTGTGATTAAGACAAACATGCATTACATTGATCAGGTGTGACTGCATCTCCCAGCATGCTCTTTCACATGCCGATATAGTGTGCTAATCTTCTGGCCTCTGTGGGGAGCAGGCATTGGCATCATCATGGCAAATAAGACTGTGGGGAGAGAGAGAACAGACGAGGCAACAGAGAGAAGGCGAGCGACATTACGGCAGCAGCCATGAGGGAAAAACTGAAAAAGACTGAATGACAATATTCAGCGAAGCGAAGATGCCAATCAGGAGCAGTCCACGCTTGTCGTGTGCTTGTTATCACTGTGAGAGGGTTATACATTCAAGAAAACATCTTTGTTTGTGGTTTGATTTGGCCACACTCTGCAAAGGAGGGCACCTTGATGGTGACATGGGAGTTTCAGTCAATTTGAAAAATCTCAAACAGTACTCTTGTTAGTCGCGCTTGGCTTCGTCTAAGGGAAAGATGAATTTTATTTTCACATGCGTGCAAACTTCAATAGACAGGCTCTAAGTTGGATTAAAAAAAAGCCTGTGGCAACGCATTGTCATTCATGATTGTATCTGGTGTTTGTACTTGCACAGCTCCGAAGAAGATGACAAGAGCCGAGCAGAATAAACCAAACTTTTTCTACCTAATCTCATCACAAACTAACTTTAGAAACTTTTTATGAACTAAGAAGTCTATTATATATAAAATCTTTTGGACTGTGTTCCTGACCCTTTACCATAAATCCCTCTAGATCACTGTCACATCTCTTTCTATATAAGTAATATCTCTGGACACAAAATTAACTGGGCAAAATCTAAATTAATGCCACTGAGTGAATTAAGTGGTCAAACAGCTTCTTTTAGTATTCCTGTTGTTCACAATTCTAAATACTCAGGGGTCTTTATCTAACCTTCCCGTCACACCTTAACACAAAACAACGATTATGAAGTCGTATACAATGTACAGTTGATGGAGATTTAAAGAGATGGGGCACGCTCCCTACCTCCTCTCAGTCTAGACTTCCAGTCATTAAGATGAAATGTGTTGCTTCATTTAAATTTGATCAGCTCAGTGATACTTCCAGCCTCACAGGATGGCTACTGGAAGAAGTTGCATTCTGTTAACAGCACTTTTTTAAGGAGCAAGAAAAAAAAACCCCAACAGAATCAAAGTTATTACCTTGGAAAGGCATAAATTATCAGGAGGTGTAAACTTGCCTTATTTTGAAGGGCGAGTCCCTCTAGGACAAACACTGACAAGACAATCTGCTCACAGACAACGTCCTTTGTTGTGTCGAGTGCTCACACACACTTTCAACATAAATGTGCAACCCTCGATAGTGGCACTTTTCTTTACATGGTTTGGCGTGGTTAATACATTTTGACAAATCTCTCCATATTATAATGTCCACTATTATTGGGATCACTCATGGTGTTTGCTATTACTTAATGACACCTCCTCTGTGGAACTAACCACAAATGATAGGTCTCTCCTGTGAGCTGGTCTCACAGCTCCTAAAAGGTTTGGTAGCTCGTCACTGGAAACCGCTACATACGCTCTCGGTGAGGGAAGGGATTTCTAGCTTTCCATAGCTCAATTTACATTTAATCAAAACACAATATATTATTTGCTGGTTGAAGCTATTAGAGAAAATTAGTGTTTAATTATGAATATGTGTGGTTAACTGTCATCTTTTGATATGTTTTCATGGATTTTTAATTTCCATGGGATTCCTGGGTAGGATAGGTGGGTTGGGAAATAGAACTTTGGGGGTGTGGTCTGCAGTGCTGAACATTTCTGGATGGTCGAGTACTTGCTGCATTTTTATTTCACCTGGCATGTTTACATGTTTTACAGCTTGATAAAACAACTTCCTCAGGTTTCTCTGTAAAAACCAATAAATAATTTTCAATTTTCTTTCTGAACAGAAAATCAGGGCTGAAGTGTGAACTGCAGTGTGTCATGATGATTTCTTCCCTCTCAATGTGCCAACACATTCCCTGTCTACTCATCACATAGCTACGTGGCTCGTTCCTGGCTCAGTATGTTCATCATGTTCTGTTCATGTCGGCCGCATCTGCAGTTCTCAGCTTTACATGTTTTGAACTGCTGGAGGCATAAAATAAACAGAACAGAACTTGTCATTGAAGATGGATATATGATTTATACATACAGTATTTGAGTATTATGTTGTGATCAGTTATAATCATTACCTCAATTTTTCACTAACTCACAGTTTGAAAAAAAAATCAGGTCAGAAATTTGTATGTGTAATGTGTCATCCTGCTTAGTTTAATTATTCCCAATGCTTTTTTTTTTTTTTTTTTTAAACCTACACTGTGATGAATGGCTCATTTAGTTCCCTTCATAAAAAACACAGATCATGTGTCATACTTTGAATGTGCTCTGTGTTTAAATTGGTCAGATGTTGATAATTACACTCCACTACATGCAGGATTAATTGAGGTGTTTGAGGGGTTTGCATGGTGGGAGGAAAAAAAAATATTATGCATCTTTAGTTCTCTATGCTAGAATCAGGGTGCAATTTATGTCAATCATTTATTCCCAATTGATTGTGAGGCTGAGTAGCAATGAAGACACTTGTAGAACTGCACCATACTTGCAGCTAACGCCTTCACCATGTTGATGTGCTTGCTTATCTTTCCAGTCTTTGCTGAAGGGACAATTTCCAATGCTGTTTGATTGCAGACGGGGGTATACATTGGTACATTTGGGGAGGAAGTGATATTACACCTTACAAATCAAGTGAGAACAATCATCATGTGCCTGACAGGCCGGCCTTCACACTGCCAGGCCAGTCAGCTGCCTAACAGGCTTTCAGAGGGCAGTGGCAGCATCAGTGTTGTGCCAGTTCACGCTTATAAATAACTAGTTCAAAGATCAGATCATACAGATGAAAATGAACTAGTTAATGTTCATAGTTCATTAAAAAAATTCACAGTTCTAAAAATGAACTAGTTCAAATTCATTTGTTCCGTTTTTTTAAATAAATAGGCTGATATTCTTTTTCAATAGAACCTCCTTCTACCCATCCATCGCCCCAAATCATTGCCACTCCCAAACTAAATGATTTATTGTATACCACTGAAGAATCACAGATATTAGTTAGATTTAAAATCTGTATATGAATATAATCCTTCACTAAAGTCTTCACTTGTTTGTTCATAAAACTGCTTCAAATGCTCAAACAAACTGGCTTCTGCAGTAGTAGATGCGTCTGTGCCATGGATGTCTTACCATCTGTACTGCTAGCACCGGCCATGCTGGGCCGTGTCTATGGAGACATCATGCGACGTGCCGTAAAACTGCCATAAAACGTGACAATCTTCTCACAGAAAACGCGTTCACTCTTGCCACTCACGTTCACATTCATCATTTGTAAACTGATTCGTTCAGTTCAGCGTTCACAAAAAATATGAACGTATTCAAAGAACGCCACTCATTGAAGGCATTCATGCACAGCACTGGGCAGCATCATAAAAAAATTAAGACAAAATCAGTGGTGTTGAGAAAGGTGGAGTGATTACAGCTTGAAGTGAGTGAATGTGCAAATGAGTGACCTTTATATTTCTATATTAGGGCATAACTCTTGTATCACGTTTGTCAGTGGATAACCGGGGGGCTGAAGGAAGATGATTTTATCAGGAGCCCCGCGCAACAACACATTCAGTCTGCAAGTTAGGTTATACATGAAAATGTGTCGGGAAAATCTGCAGGAGTGAGGTTAAAGGCCAAGGCTGTCTTGTTCTGCCCTGAAGGGACTCTTGTTTTTGGAATTTGTTTGGGATCTTTGTTTACTTCCTGTTTTATTTTGAAATCATTTACCTTGTGAAATTATTTACCTTGTGTGTCTCCTGGGTGTTTTACTTCTTGTCTAAGTCCAGTCTCCCTCCAGTGTGATTGTTTATCCCGGCTTAATGTGTTACACCTGTGTCTCCCCCTGTGTGTATTTAGTCTCTGTGCTCCCTGTTGTCTTTCACTACGACCACATTACCACATTTTCATTTTAAACGCATCTCTTTTGCTATGTTTTCACCTCACGTCCACACTACTCTGGAGTTTTCGAGCACGAAAAACGGAGACAACATGAATAACGATTTACAAGCGTTACTGACCTTGTTATATTTACTTGCAACTGTTGTGCAGTTAAATTCTGACTTAAATGCTACAACTGCCTTTGCTGTTTGCTTGTTTGTAGTATTTTGTGCGATTAGTCAACTGCAGAGTAGACAATCTGCTTCCTGTTTATATACCGACTTTAGTGTATGCTGCACGTATGTATAGGTATAGGTATGTTTGTCTGGACAGAAATTGTTTTCGTTTTTAAAACGCCATTTTAAAATTAAAGTGTAGTAGTGTGGATGTAGCCTTAGTCTCTATGGTCCTTGTTGTCTTTGTCAGTTCTTCTGTTTCCTCTAACGTCCATGTTAGTTCCTGATATTTGACTTTTACTTAAGCCGCATGGTGTCTAGCTGAGCTGATAGTTCAGTTTGATGTGCTAAGGTTGTAAGGTAGCTATTTTAAAGACTTATGTCACCACTCTAATGGAATGAAGGTTTTAAAAGGTTTGTCTGAGATATTTTAAAGATGTAAAGATTCAGGGAAAGAGTTACTATTAAGGCGTCAGTATGCTCTGAACACCTCTCTGACACTGGATTGGAGGGGAGGCTGATTCCAACAATTTCTGTAACTTTCTGCAACTGCCAATCTGACACACACTTCATGCTGCCGTTGACCAGTTGTCTCAAGAGAGAGAGCAAGAGGGAGAGAGAGATCGATAGTGCTGTGTGGTGATCATTCCACTAGAGTAGGCTGCGGCACTGTGGGTCTGTGTGGACGTGTGGATCTCCCTCATGTCTGTCTCCTGTGTAAACTACGTTCAGTTTGCCGTTTACACACTGACAGCAAAGTATTAGAGATTAATCTGCAGCTTTATTGGCTTTAGATCACTTAATGAACCACGTTTCGTCTCTCCTACTGTAAATAACCTGCACGCTGTGTATGTTTTGTTCAGACAGCGAAAATGGCAGAGAAAAGGAAATTAGATATAATATTATTTTTCAGTGCACCCAAACGCCAAGAAAACCCCAGTAATATCAAAGGTAATTTGATTAAATCTTCATTAGAAAGGAATGAAGTCTATAAGGAAATGTTAACATAATGGTGTTATTAGGCAAAGGAGACAGAGAGAACAGAGCTGGGCACAGAGAGGCATGGAGACCAGGGACAGTCAGACAGTTTGGAGGTAAAGGGTAAAGTTTGTTCAGCTTATCAATGTTTTTGTGAAGTAATACTTTCCTCTATTTACATTTTTTACAAGTACACAGGGGTTAAAATGGCTGCACTGATCCGGCACAGCGTTCCAGCACCTTTGGTTAATAAGTAAATAAATCTGAGTGTCTAAACAGAAACACACACACACACACACGCACAGGGACGACAGACACCCCCAACCCCCCCACCCCGGCAGATCATCAAACCAGGCAATGGTCCTTTTAATTTCATTGTTGCAAAAGGTGTGACGTCCCTCTTATCCAGGAACACATAAAAAGCTCTAGATTATAAATTTATGAGGTTATTACACAGATCAGCTCCATCTGAGATTAAAAAAGAGCAGAGCAGCAGAATCACTTGTTGACCAGTGGGGAGAGATGTGTTCTGGTGTGAACAGCCAACAATATATCACCCCACCCCCTCTTTGTGTCCCCTTCAGGGATTGCTCTTGAGATTTTTTTTCTGTTTAGCTGTGGTGCAGTTCTGTTGTTAGTGAGAAGGAGTCGCAGAAAAAGAGATTGAAGAGAAGTCTCTCTATTCACAGTGAAACTAATTTTACCATTTAGACCTTTGTAGACATAGTCTTATTGTTCAATGTTTGAAATGCAACTTGTGGTAACTCCAGGTTAGCTGCTAGCTACAGTGGCTACTACTAAGCCTACATGCATGTATTAGCTGGTTTTGTTCAGGGTTGGAGGGTGTTAGAAACCAGCTGCTTCTCTGAGAGAATGGGATTTGGAGACGTTATGTACAGTCAGTACAGCTTTCTGTTGATGGTCAGTTTAAATCTCTCCAAACTGTAGGCTGGCTGCTTGTTTTCTATTTCTACATCTAATCGTATATGCATTGTGTTTGTGAGGAAGCTTTGGTATTGTTTGAAGGCGCCTTTGACCGAGCTGGGCTAACCACAAGTAAGAATATGTAACAAGTAATTTGCTAAATGCTGGTCATAAATGTCACCAAGAAATGTAGTAATGAATAGTAATGGGGCAAACAATTGGGTCCATTGAGCATTCCAGATTTTAAAGTTAATATATATGAGATGGTATCATTGCAGATAAAATGTAATCTTTTTCCTGGTAGATTTGAGTGTACAGGCTGACCCCTGACCCCCTGCACAAACTTCAGTTGGTTCATTTTGAGCAGTGAGAGAGTGAAAGTGAACCACAGGAGCTCTCCTCTCTCTCATCAACTGCTGCTAAAAATTTCAGCCCAATCTTATTCCAATGGAGCTTCTCTGGAAAACTCCAGGTGTATATAACCCTCTGTCCCCAGCAATACTTTGATAATGTTGTTATTATAAATAAAATGTATTCTTAATGGGTCTGACAAGCTGTATCTGTGAAAATATAATTGTTGATGTTACTACTTTCTTCTTTAACTCATCCTCCTTGTGTTTAACTGTGTCTTGCCTGGATCACTCATTTATCACAGTGTTTTGCTGATACACATTGTGCCCCTGTTATTAATTGGATAATATTGGGCCCCTCCCTCTTGACATTTAAACAGACTTTGTGAAAATAAAATCATTATCCATCAATTTCCCTCTTCCTCCCTTGTTGTTGCCAAGCGGCTCCTCAACACTGGTAAAAGGTTTTTATCGTCTTCATCTCTGAGTGGGACTCTTATTTTTAGTGTGAGACTCTTTATGGCATGGCAAACAGTCAAATCACATTTTCTGACTGAGTTATAGGTGAGATATTGGCCTCCCACCATGAAATGAAGTAGCCCACTTCTTTCTGGTATGATGGAGCATCTCATAATTGTCTCCCTATTCCTGTTCATTGATTTTTCCAAAAGGATTTACGCTCATGTACTACAGACTAGGGCTAGGTTGAAAGAATGGATTCTCTGTTCCAAATCGATCTTCATGTGAATAATCTGATATCAATTCATAGAATCCAGAGATCGATGCTTTAATATAGGCCGTTTACAGTCTTCTATGGATGTGTAAAGCTGTGGGAGAAGGTTATATAACTCACCAGTTTAAATTTTATTTAGGTTTAAAGTTCTGCATAATTGAGGGCAAAACTGAACTGAGTTGCAAGAGGTGGGTGATCGTATGCTTGACACAGGCTGACACGCACCGAAGTGTCGGCTCCTCACACTCCCCTCCGCCTTGCCCAATTTTGGATTAGATCAGGCCAAGATGGCGATGGCAGAACATCCTACTCAGATCTTTAAAACTGCTCTTCAGAAGCCTATGGGTGATGTCATGGAGACTACAACCGTCTTTGTTTACAGTCTGTGGTGAAGCTGTAATTCCATTAGTCTTGCCTGACCAGCCTTCTCACGCAACAAAAAGTGAGAGACACTGAAGACACAGGACTAAAGGCAGATGTGAGGTTGCATATCAGATTTAAAACCAATGAAGGCAGTGAAGAGCTGAACAAAAGCAAAACCAAGAAGAAGCTGATAGAAGAAGAAGCTGTGTACCTGTTTGCACACACTGTAGCTGGTGCACCAGGGTATGTTAGCAACCTACAAAACTTACCTACCTATTATTTCTTGAGATATGTGTCTAAACTGTTGGTCATAAGTGCATTAATGTAACTGCAACCCATTCTTAATGTTAATATAAATATATTTAATAATACACCAGGGTTGAGATATAACTTACAGCATTAGTTCTCTTTGAATCTCATTCATATCCAAGCAAAATTGGTCGAGACCTTATGAATTGGAATTGAATCAATTCTTGAAATCAGAACCAATACTACTATAGACCGAAATCATTTTAATGTGTTATCAGGCAGGTATTGACATTTCATTGAAAAGTAATGCGGATGAAACTTAAAAGAGCTGCTAATTTCATTGGTGTCAGTGAAATTGTATGATTACTTGAACAAAACTGAATTCTTACATGTTTTTGGAAAGAGTTCCGGGATAATTTTTGTGACAACATCTTTGTGTTTGTGTTTACACAGTGCAGCATTTGTGAAAGTCATCAAATTCAAAATCTATCAACTCTTATTCACATATTAAATACATGAAGTCAAACAGTTTTCTCTTATTTTTGATACAGCCTTAATCCAAAAACTACTCACAATAGGCCATAGTCACCTTCAACTTTATGTGTTTGTCTACATGCCGGATACCATTACTAAATTTGTCAAGCTGAATGTCAGAGGGATCAATCTCTGCTCTGATGAGACGGACAAGCGCTGAGCAGAAGATGCAGGCGAAGCTAACAATGATAGATTTTAAGGCTGGTTGTCAGTTCGTTCAGACAAAACTCATCTCCAGGCCTCCGTTTCCAATTATCACCTAACTCCTCTTCACAGCCCTGCCAGTGAGATTAGCCGAGGACCAGAGCTCTTAGATATAATGTCACAATCAAGAGATCTGCACTGCAGCATACTGTGTCTTCATCTCTGCAAGTCGTTGCATGTTATCTATTAATCTCTTACTCTCAAAAGTTTTTAATCATCTTGCTGATATTGCCTTATATTGACTTGTGCGTGTGGTTTTCTGACATAACTGAAACTAAAACTGAACTTAAACTGAAAAACTACATTAAACAACATTCTTAAATTAACAATAATAAAAATAACTCCATAATGTGAGAGTTCCTGTTGGTTGTGATAACTCAGATTATCTGCAGTGCTTTTTAGTGTCTTTTAGCTAGTTGCTTTGGTTTTATGAGCTGCTCTTTTACTATTTTGTTTAAGTGTGTCCACTCTTATCGACGCAGCAGACAGAGGTTTTCAGTGAAAAAGCTGTGATGAACCCACTGCACCTGCCAGGCACAAAACGGCATACACACAAAGTTAGCAACTAACTGGTGAACATAGTGGAGCGTCGATCATTTTAAAAGCCAGATATTTCACCCAGGGATTTGTGAAGACCACAACAGGACTGAAAGAAGAGTGGCTATTGGACTTACATTGGATGTTTGCTAATGTAACATCACTGATACTGACCTGTTAAACAACCTCTTGACTCGGCGTGTTGGGTGAAGGAATGACGGATGAACGGTTTGCATCTACTTTTGTCTCCAAACGTAAACAACGCACCATGTGTCTGAACTCAACACTGACTGGTCTGTATGTGTGTCAATCAATCAGTGTGTCGTTGTCAAGGCTGTTTCTAGGCTATGAGTCACAGGCAAGTGACATTGGCTATGACGCTGGCAGCCCTTTGTGACAGAACCTGTCAGTATGCTAATGATTAGCTGTCATGACGAGGAGACAGTCTGCCTTTTCCAAAGAGCTGCAGGAGGCTGACTCTTTCCTTCGTAAGGCGCCCGGCAACAAAAACTGCTGCTTTCAGTGTCCATGGTGTTGAAAGGTGCACTGAGTAGGTAAGTAAGTAGCACAGCACTGAAATAATTGTTCCCCATACTAATGGAAATACATATAGTGTATGCATATGTGCATACATGTGAGCATGCATGAATGTGCAGTACACCTAAAGGTCCTGGTTTGGTCACCCGAAACATATAGCAAACATAAACCCACACTACTGGAAAAAAGCACTGTATAAACCCTGTTCAACACATCAACTTTATGAGGTTAAAATAGGATCAGTTGATCTAGCTGAAGGTTTAACAGTGAGCTGTACATGGAGTTTAATTGAACTGTAGTGAATCCGTCCTTGACAGCAGTACAGTCTTATGCTGCTCCTCCCACGGCACTGCACCAGTGATCTGAGAGAGGAAGCAGTCAGTCATTAGGTCCTTGAGTCCATCAGTCCAGCTCAATGGCACCCCCCCCCCCCCCCCCCCCCCATCACTTTATAGCTAAAAAGAAGGAGCAGGTCTACCTCAGCCTTCAGCCACAACATGCTGTGAACATACACAGCAAACAATCTTGTTTGTTTTAGCTTAATATGATGTGTACCAATGTGTGAGATAATTTGACTAAATTACAATTTGTTTGTTATTTTTGATAAATGTGTTATTTCAGAGCAAATAAACTAAAGGAAAGAAAAGGCTTCCAGTTTAGTTTTTTTTGGATTATTGCCTCTTCATTATACTCCAGCATGAAATGTTTCATAATGACTTTTCCAAATCCTAACCTCTGCTTAAAGAAAGAACAAACGAGACAAATAACACCACACTTAAAAACACTCCACACACAGAAACCCAGCTGAAATACTCTTGCTCCAATTTCCCTTTGAACTGCATTAAATGACCTGCGGGGATGGATAGTGCAACGTGTCCACCCACAGACCCAACAACCCAGTCCATCTCCAGTCTTGCAGGGGCTAAGTGTTGCTAAGCTTTGTGCTGCTGATCCTTCTGTGCTGCTTGGATTTGGGTAAGCTGCGGGTCTGACTCTCCATCACTCAGCTCATTTTAGCCCCTAGACCTCAAGTCAATTGCATTGACATTTCCTGCGCTCTGTGTGCTTCAGTACTGCCTTGGGTGAGTGCAGATGTAATTAACAGGCACCTCATTTCATGGCCTATGTGACCTTCTCTTGAGAAGTGCACTGCAAGGGTTTGCACAACTTGACAAGTCCTCCGCTTTCAGAGAGATATGTAACAGGAAAGTGCATATAGGTGAGCTTTTGAATGTTTATTTTTAAAAGAAATTTTATTTATTTATTGATAAAAAAAAATAAACCATAATGGTGGAAACCAGGAGAAAGAGAACGGCTAGACTACCATGGACACAGGGCTGTAATCTTATATTGTATGGGGTGATCGGGCAGTTAGTTCAGGTAAATATAACTCTGGCTCCTGCAAAGAGAAATTGTCCAGACAACTGTACCAGTCTCATTCAGATGAAAAGTAAGCATCCAACAAATAACATTGGCGTTTTAAAAACCATTACATTGATACATCCTTTAGCTGCCAAGCCCTACCCGGCTCCTTAACCATATTATACTTGCTGTAGACTCGCAACTAGTCAGGTATTATAAGAGAAAATAATTCAAAGGATCCAGGGTTTTGTTCAGCCTAGTGATACAATTGGTCCTTGAGCTGTGCCCTCTATGGGACTGTTACTGAGACATTGGTATATAATACAATTTAGGATTAAAACAATTTCCACCAAGTTTATCTTGGTGGCTCAGTAGTAATAATATTTTCACTCTTCCTTTTTCAGTAACACTAGCTGTTGTGTGATATTTAGCTGGTATATGAAGTTAAGGGATCACAACAGTTATTACAATGAATCCTGAGGGGGACACGAGTGTCTTAAGCAAATTCATTTTATGGCAAGCCATCCAGTAGTTCTTGACATATTGACAAAATCGTGGACATTGCCATGCCTAAAATGCTATCTTAAACATGATGTAGTTTGACTTAGAGGAGTAAAATCTTTTACTGATCTGTAGCACATTCAGCAGCTCTTTTGTGTTTTCTTCTCATTTTCTGTTTTATTTCTATTAGTTGTTATTCTGAGCTGATCTTACAATTAGAAGGATGTGTTTACTGTAACTTGGGCAACACAGCGTCATCTTGAAGCCAGAAGCAGTGTCTTATGCATGAAAATATATGAGTGGAGAATCATCATAAACCAAGAGGCACCTCTGAGAATTACTTGAAGGAAAGTCAATGAAGACAGAAAATCAATAGAGACAGAAAATTATTTCCTTAAAATAAACGTCAGGAGAGGTTCCATCACATGGATCCTTCTACCTACTGGAAAGTGTGAGTGTATAAGCTCTACGTAACATGTTCATTCTCACACTCAACCTGTGCTCCACACAGGTATAAAACATGTGCCAACATCTAGTTTCTAAATAAGTGCTAAGATAATATGGGTAGACAGCGAAGTTCTTCAGTTTGCTCTAACCACTTGAGTTACCAGAGCTCTTTAAATTACTTGGTGGATAAAATGTAATCATAACTGATGGGAATGACGCCCCAGGTTTTAAAAACTTGGAATTTTCCTATAAATCCAGAGAGATGCAGCGAATTCAAACACATGATTTTCTTAAATTAGCTGATCCAGTGGCAGCTGGAGAGACTGTTTCTCTCTGTGCGGCTCCCACCAGATTACACATGCAACACACATCACAGCCATGTTCTGACACCTTTACAGCGTATCTGTAAAAAATGCATGAACCTCCACCCTGCAACCTCCATTAGAGTTAAATAGGCTTTACCTCCACCCGGTCAGCTGACCTGACGCTCCACATTGGCCCGTGGAGCCTCCTCTCATTAAGCAGAGGCCTGCAGAGCTGTGGCAATTAACTCAAGATTGCTGACCGATAATGACTGGCAGCGCTGTGGTGTCATCACAAGTCGGGGGGTGGCAATGTGTGTGTGTGTGTGTGTGTGTATGTGTTGCTCACTGTGAAATGCTCTTCGTAATGCGCTATCCAGCAGCCTCTCATAGTGATAATCAGTGGTGCAGTCAATGCCATGGAGCGTAAACCCCACCATGATAATATTACTGGAGGTGATAGTTGTGTGGTCTGTCACAGGATGCTGAGGCATTTCCATTCAGCACTGATGAGAAATAAAGGGGAGAATGTCTCTTGTTATAGGCTGAGTGTAAAGTGAATGTAACCTGTCCTGCAGTGGCCTGCTGCGCTTGGAGGGGAAGTTTGAATTTCTCTAATAGTCATTACAACATGGACACAGATTCAGTTTTGATTTATGGAGTCCGGGGCTTAAGATATGTCAGAGCAGGAGTCGGTGAGATACACTACAGACAGCAGAAGATCTCTCTCTCTCTCCACTTGGGTTAGCTTGTGCCATACGACCCTAGATCCAATGGCACAATGTATTGTCGGATCTTTTTCATTTGTTTTTTCTCTTTTGCTGAAACATGATAACTGGGGAATTAATTATTCAGGAGGAGATGGATAATAAAACATCTCCCATGGTCCTCAGTAATCAAACTCATAGTTCCATGACACTGCCACATTACAAAAGTCTTAGTTCATAATCATGGATACGTTATGAGATCTGGATCCCAGATTCCAAGATGGTGATTATTCATTCAAATCAAAGTTGCTTATCAGGGTATGAGCAAAAAAAAAAAATTGTCTGTCTTGGTTTACTTTGTTTCACTTGTGTACCCCACTGCAGATATACACCAACATTAAACATTAAAGATTAAAACAGCTGATCGGTGCACAAGTATTGGCATGTCGGCTTATAAAAACAGTGAGCCTATAAATATGTTATAAATATACCGATCATTTAGCCTAAATGTCATTGCTCACAATATATGTATTTATATACAGATCATACTTAATGTTGTGGCTGACTGGTGTGCATTAGCACCTTTCCCTAAGCACCTTTAAGGCCAATTCATACCTTTCGTGTCCATGTGTCTGTGACAGTCTTCTCTGTGGTACGTGTGACGTCATCCACCCACATCCGTGAGGGTTCGCATGGACCCCTATGCGGATATTCGCATGCAGCACGAAATTTGTGACCGCGCGGTCTGTAGGCATAGCATAGATCCTCTCACCAACGCCGCTTATCGAAAGTTGGTAACAACAAAAACTCAAAATGTGGGACGAAAATGTACAATTTATGTCCTATTTTCTGTGTGCCTGCTTCTTCCCCCTTTCTTTCTGCTCTGTCATCAAACAACTTTTTTTCTCTTTAATGTCAGGTCTCTTAGTAATAAGTTCTTCATCATCAATGATTTTTTGTTTCTAATGGTCTTGACCTTTTTATGATTACAGAGAATGGGCTGTTTCCAGGGGACACTGTTCCACTGATTGAAGCTACGTCCACAGATTCAGCCTATTTCCATAAATCCAGGCCGTCCAGAAGAGGGGATGGCCTAGCTGCTTTTATAAATCTGGTTCTAGGTGCCTTTCTGTTATTTTTGGTAGTTTCAATTCCTGTGAAGTTACTTAATCACTGGTCCTGCCCCCTTCCTGCTTATATTTGGGATTTTAATATTAATGTATGTTGCCCTTCTGATTCCCTCACCACTCCCTTCTTAGATCTCTTAGATTCTTTGAACCTTTTGCAATCTGTCAAAGGTGCCACACACTCTAAAGGCCATGCTTTAGATCTGGTGCTTTCGTCTGGCATCTCTCCAAAATATCATAAATTGATAGATTTTTGTAACCAATCAGCTGTGGTTTTCCCCTCACAGCTTTCTACTCCAAACCTTTGACCTACAACACGCTCCCACATCCTTTACACTGATTATATTTTCTGATGCTCTTAATCTTCTATCTTTGAACTCTTCGACATCTCATGAAAATTGAGACGTTCTGTTAAATTCAATTAACGATCAATGCTGATCCATCCTTAACCAAATAGCTCCTTTTAAAACAAAGAAACGAAAATCAAATAACTCCAACTGGTTGAACAATTACCCTATAATTATAGAAGGTAATACCTATGCTGTGAGAGCTCAAAATGGTATACTTGATTTATCCAGTTTCCTCAACTCTACTGAGTCAGACTAACTTGTTTTACTTAAGTTGCTACCACGTAAGAGCAAGTCAACTTTAGTTGCCAATTTTAAGTTGCAACTTATAAACAACAACTTTATAAAATTAAGTAAACACAATTACATTTTAAGTAAACTTAGCACATGGATATGAAGTCGACATAACTTAAAACTAATAGTTATACTTACTTTCCTTTTTTTCAAGGCAATTGGTTTCCTAGATTTTTTAAAAGTAAGATCAACTTGTCGCAGCCCATAAAAAACAATGCAGAAAATTGGAATGCTGATGGAGAGTAAACAAATCTGTATTAGTACATGATGCTCAAAAACCATATGTAAGTTTATCAGAATGCTGTCACAGATGTGAGATTGGTCGGCTTATTTTCATTGATTTCTAGTAACAACTGTCGCGGCGTCGAGCAGAGGGTTACACCAATCCAAATTCTGGTTCAATTGCCCGACAACGCCACCATGGGAATTTCACCCAAAGAATTATTTACCATTACCAGTCAATGGGACACACAGGTTTGTTATACTCCAGGCAAGAGACGTGATTCCAAGTACTTACAACAAAAGGTATACTTTATTACAAAATTATATAAGACTATAAAATCCAGCCATACAAAACAATAAAGAAAAAAAAGAGGGAATAAGGTTGCTGAGGCCTACGGGTGCAGGCAGGAGCTAGTGAGAGGAGTTGGGAGTCTACCGAATACAAAATAATATTAAGGTAAAAATAATCAACAACACTCAAACACACATGGAAAGCACACACAATGTGAAATCACCCACAATCCCAGGACACGGCACACAGAAGGGAAGGACACCACCACCCGGGTCACCAGCACCACCACCGGCCTGCAGCAACCGAAGAAAGAATAACAAGTTACTACAAAAATAATCACAAAATAAACATACAAAATGAGAAAAGTGGGCACCTAAACACCTAAACTAAAACTGCCCGAAATGAAATAAACAATGTAAAAAAAACCACTCTGCACTGTATTGCCACTACATTAAGTGGTGTCAGTCCTATGCACAACCCAATAGCTGTGTAAGGCAGCTGTTAGCCACCCGCAGCCCCAAAAGCAAGCACCGCACAGCAGTAAGAGCGGGAGGGAGAGCGTGGAGCGGCCGACCAACCAAGGCCGAGCCGGGAACTGAGCGAGGATGGAGAGGCCCGCAGCAGCGCAGACAAACACAGCAGCAAACACAGCAGAGGAGCAAGCCAGCAAGCAGCTGTGAACAGGAAACAGGAGACAAAGCAAGCAAGCAGGAGACGAAACAGCAGCGGCTCAAATCAGCTGGTGGTGATGTCACGTCACACCACCGGTGGACTCCGTCAGCTGATGAGACTTCCTAATATTTAAAAAAAACTAAATTAGCATCACTAATTTAAAATTGAAGAAATTGTGGGAAGCAGCAATAGCAAATGCCTACCTTTTTAGAGTTCACACAGGCATATGGAGAGTGAGGGAGAGACGAGACCCGCACGGCCACCGGCATTCACCTGTAACCACACCAGCGTTTAGCCAGCAGAGACAACAGCAATGGCAGAGAGAGAGAGAGAGACACCTACTAATACGGAAGACGCCAAATAGAACAAGAGCACGACCCACAGTTGCCGCTCTGAGAGGGCAAAAATCATAAACCTAAGGTTCTGTTCAGGGTCATTACATGTCTTCTCTTGAAATTGTAGTTGGACAGTCTGAAAAATGTCTCAATAAGGTCAACACTGTCAGGTCCCAGATCCAGTGGGACACCCGTAATCTTTCCATTTTTCATGCAAAGTCTGCCTCTTTTACCCAGTTTGAGCCCATTTAGTGTTAAAGGATATGGTCCTCCATATGAATTCATCCTCCTGCGTGTTAGATATCATGGTCGATATCAAGTCACGGTAACAAGGTTAACATCCACAATAACAATTGCAGACTGACAGGCTGTGAGGCTGAGTCCCCTGTTTGGCCACATTAAGTGTGAATTACAGAAATAACCTCTGAAAATGAAGCTCTAACTGTGCCTGGTTTCTGAAGCAGTCCTCCTTGAAGTGCGGGCTCACATTATAATGTTTGGAGCAGAGGAGAACTGTGGAAAAATTAAGTAGATTTCTGCAGGCAGTTGAGAGCACTGTCTTTTCGGCATGGCTACAAAACAAAAGAAAAGTCTTTATTATAAGTAGTTATGTGCTGTGCCTTGTGTGGGAGCTGGGCAGCACCAAGAGAGGTATTGACGTCAATAGGACCAGGAAGTAATGTCTGGTCCCCCAACGACGCTTTTAATACAAAGGAGAAAATTGGGTTTTTACCCTGACAGAGTTCCTCCCTTTGGTGTAAACTTTGATCCTTATGACTCTGGTGACCATTTACATGCACAAAAACCTATATAACACACTGTAAGAAAGGGAAAACTCCCATTGAAATCTAAGGTTATTGAGAAAGTATTCTCATTTCAATTTACATCTTTTATGAACAAGAATTATAAGGTTACCAACTGTCATGGTTTGATTTGACAGGTCTATTTCTGTTGTGCTTTTGGACTCTTTATGTTTGGACATTTGTTAATTCCTGTTTTATTTTGTATTAGCTTCCCTTATGTGTCTCATGTAATTGTGTGTTTCACCTGTGTACCTTTGCCTCCCTTCTGTGTACTTAGTCGCTGTGCTCCCTGTTGTCCTTGTCAGTTCATCTGTTGTACTTCAGTTTGTATTTGTCATATTTCCCTGTGTCTCTTGTGCCTATTCTTCCAGTGTCTTTGGATTTTGGATTTTCTTTGGTTTTCGTTCCTGCCTGATTTTTGCATTGATTTTGTAAGTTTCTTTTGTTATTAAAGCATCTTTTTCCATCAACCCCCTTTTTCCATTGTCTGCATTTGGGCTTATTGCTGCAGACAGTGGTTACTGATCACTTTTAGTTTGTGTAGATTTAAGAGCCACATTTGACGTGGCCGATCATGGCATCTTCCCTAAATCAACCATAAACATAATTAGTTATTAAGTGCTCAGCCCTTAGTCTATTACACTCTTACATCTCAAACAGAACCTTTTCTGGTGCCCTGGATAACTCCATTTTTTCAATGGGTGAGTTAAGATGAGGTGTTACTCAAGGTTCTGTTCCTGTTGTCCTTCTCTTCTTGGTTTACATGCTGCCACTTGGCCAGATTATTCAGAATCATGGTGTGTTTTATCATTTTTATGCCTATGACACCCAATTTTATACGCCTCTAAAGCCCACATATCTTACCTGACTTGTGACATCTTGCCTTCCAGATATTAAATCCTGAATGTCCCAAAAGCCTCTCAAATTTAACGATCATAAAACTGAAGTAATTCTGTTTCAGCTCGGCCTCCCTCCCTCGTCTTCAACCAGTACAAAATGCTGCTGCTTGTCTTATTACTGGAACAAACGGGTACAATCACATAACTCCGGTGCTCTCCTCCCTACATTGGCTCCCTGTTAGATTCTGGATTGATTTTCAAATTTTATTGCTGACTTTTAAGGCTTTAAGTGGCCTCGCCTCCAATTATACCTCAGATTCATTGACATGGTGTATGTCCAACGCCCTGCTGATTTGTAACTAAGGTTGGGCGGGCTTTTGCCATTAGAGCATCCAACCTCTGTAACTCTTTCCTGACTGAAATCAGATGCTCTAACTCATTAACTTCTTATAAATTTCTTCTTAAAACGCTTCTCTTTGTATCAGCTTATGGTAATGTCTGATATGTGTTTTACTTACATTGTTTTAGCCCTAATTATTCTAAATGCATATTTTGTTACCTCTTTCCACCTATTGTCATCTCCTTTTGGAAAATGTTTGATATATGTTTTTATGCTGTTCTACTCTTTTTACTGGCTCCTATTCTTTGTCTTCACTTCTACTTTGTTCAGGCTCTTTGGCTTCTCTTTTATTTGGTTTAATTGTGATAAATGTAGTTTAATCTGTAACTTTGTTAAGAAAAGTACTATATGTATAAAATTATTATTATTATTATTATTATTATTAAATGGTGTTGAACTCCTGGCCCTATTCTCATTTGCGGTTGAACATTATATTTTCTTTTTTTGCCTTCCTCTTGTTTTCTTCTCCTACTTCTTGATTTTACTGCCACAAAGTGGAGTGGAATGTGGATCAAGTAATGCACATGGGTGGAACACCAGACCGTCACGGACCCCATCTGTAGTATACATGAAACCATGTGCATGTCCGCATGATCAGAAAAAAGTCTGCAGCTGTCTGTAGATATGGAAAGTATGTCTGAAGCTTTACATGGGGATTATGTCATATACATCATCATTTTGTGAAGGTTTTACACACCTCAAACCACAGTGGATAAAGAAATCATAATACAAACTTATGATGTGGTTTACAGTCTTGGCAATTCATAATGGTGGACTATGGGGATAATGCTTTTGGTCACAAGACATTTTTAGTTGCTGTGCAGCAAGTGGCTACTGGAGCAAATTGGCAGCAAAGCTGCCTACCTGTGCCTTGCTCCCAGGAACAGAGCTGAGCTGTTGAGCAATTTTGGCAGAGTGGCTAAACTGGTTCACTGCAACTTCCACATCCATTGTGATATATTCTGGTCCAAAAAGCATTTCCCACATATACAATCATTGGAAAAGGACTGGGTTTAAAATGGTGATTACATTTTTCCTCGTGTCATAAACCCCCTGAAATGACACTATTAGAATCTGGGCTAGAAAAAGCATATAGATATACACTGAAAATAACCCTAAAAATACCGATCAGCACCTCAATATAAAAACACACAACCCTCAAATACAGTAAAACCCGTTCATTTTGCACAATGTTTTTTTATTTTTTATTTCAAACTGAAGTTTGATTGACCCTCTACCCCTCACCCAGCTGCTTTTCCTCCACACGTGTTTGCTGTGGAACTACTCTGTGGTACATTTGCATGAATTTCATCATCAGAGTGCAGCTGTTGGCCACCATTGCCAGGAAATAAGGTTGGCACCACGTCCGCTGCCCATAAATCAACAAGACATTTCATCTATCCCATTTGCATACAACAATCCTCTGGTATTTCTGGCTAACAATGCGAGAATGTCACTAATGATTATATCATTATACCTGGATTGTCTCCTTGTTGGAGAATGGACTGTGGTCTGACCACACACAAGCAGTACAACAGCTCAGTGGACACTAAGACCAACACACACAGCTGGATGGGATTTTTCTGACTGTGTGAAACTTATTAGGGTGAGAGGAAGGTCAGAAATGGGGGAGGGTTATGAAAATATTCCTTTTTGCTGTAAGGAGGGTAGTCTGAAGTATTTGGGGAAAAGAGGAGCGTTTTCATATTTTGATGTAACAATCAGACATTTGATCTCGTACATATCTAAAACATCATTAGATCTCGTTCATTTTTATTTCAGTTATTTGTATTATTCGTATTATTTGTGTGATGCAGCAATAACAATAAAGGGTTAACTGTGGTCTTAGGTTTACTGAAGACATGCTGCACTGAAATAAAAGTCTTGGTATGTTATGGATTAGACCTGTGGCTAATGCTCTACACACACACACACGCGCACACCCAAACACACACACACACACACACACACACACACACACACACACACACACACACACACACACCTAGAGGACCCAAACACACTCACATTCACATACTCACAACAGCCTGTTGAAGATGGCTCACCCACATCATTTCTTTTAAGACAAACATGATTCATATTGAGGGAAATGACTATAAGACAAAGCACTCAATACTAATACACCATTCACCCAGGCCGGCTGCCAACCTGGTGACAGAGATGAATGTGAGGGTGGATAATTAACTGCAGTTCCTGATTACAAATAGTGGGTACAAACAGAAATGACCAGGAGACAAGAACATACAACTATAGGGCTGATTACAGGGCACAGAGTGCAGGCTTTGCTTTAATCTGGCTGCAGGTGTTTGTTTTCTATATGGAACTATGTTATACTGTACAGACTTCTGTAAGATATTATAACTACATTTTGCCATATAATCTTACCATATTGCCCTCATCATGAAAAAAAGGAAAAGAAAAAAAAAATCTACTCTGAGACACTTTAATACTGGCTAATGACTTTCTGTGTCCAGATACTGGCAGCAGCTAATGGAGTTTGACAGGAGACAAATGTCAGGTGTCAGTCTAAAATCTAGAGGTGTGTTAAATCCAGTGCAAAGTGGATTATAGAGGCATCGTCAATGGAAAGAGACAAGTAGACATGAACATTGCAAATTTGCCTCAGAGAGATTAAGAAAGAAAGAGCTAAGGAGAGGAGAGACAGCATTCAGTGGTACTTTCTGAGGGGCTACATAACTAACAATGCACATGGTTCTCTGAATGAAATCAAATAATTCTTCTATCAACCCCACAATATCCTCATTACTTTTATCAGATGACAAATAATGCTTTAGAATAGAGCCAGGTGTCTATACAGTACACGTCTTCAGACTTAGTTCAGTGGAACGTTACTTCCCTATTGAAAGGCTACGTATAGTACACAATCTATACAGTATACTTTAAGTGTGAGTGCTGACTGTCCGATGTGAATCATTGACGCCATTAACACGTAGTTTAGAAATATGATTGTTGGAACCACCTCCAGAGGAGGTTTGAGACCAGATTCTAGCCAGATGTTGAAAAGGTGTTGATTCTTTATTTGATTCTTAATACATCCGTGGTCTGTGTCCTCTGTTCCAGCAGCAGCTAATGTGTCACTAAAATTACACAGAAATGAGCCGTTGTTCTCCGTCTCATTAAAGGACAAACATGGCTCCAGCCATTTCTACATGTAGCCTAAAGTCAAGAAGCATCAGAGAGAGAGAGAGAGAGAGAGAGAGAGAGAGAGAGAAGTTAGTTCCAGATCTACTAATCAGCTGCAGACAGAGACAGATTAGCATGGGTCAGCCAAACCAGGAAGACCCCAGGGGCTGCCACACCAGGCCTCGTTTCAGTGACTATTTCATACTTCTCCAATTGTCTGAAAGAAACTGCAAAAATATGTATGAGAACACCTTTATTTGGAATTTGGCTGTATTAAAACACTGTATACATCTTTATTTTAATAAGCCCGTGAAATCCCATGGAAGGCTTCATACGACGGCAGCAGTCTTAAACCAGATAGGCTGTGTGTTGTGTAACACATGTCACGTGGTCAGACGTGTGTGTGTGTGTGTGTGTGTGTGTGTGTGTGTGTCTGTCCTCAGGCAGGACAGAAATAAAGATTATGTTTCACAGCAATTGTTTTCAAGGGGCTCTTTATATTGTCCTCAAATGTGATTTACAGAGAGTAAATTTTCAACAATAATGATTCAGATGTTAAATTGTCACGCGAATAAATTAGATTCAAATAAAGCCATTAAAATCCATTCACTGACCTGAATACCAGGGTTAGGGGAGATAACCTGCAGTTACACAGAACTGTGTCTATTTGCATATTAAACAGCACATCAAAGACGCTTCCTTTTCTCCTTTTTTCTTTCTTCTGGCATAATTGTGTTGACAGACTGTGTGATCAGACTGTCCTTCCTGACCTCTGAATCAAGTGCAGGCTGGTGAGGTTCGCACAAGTTTAGTTTTAACGACATTAATTTACATACTTTCAAGTCTTTTAGCCTTTGATTCTTGCAAATTGCAGACAGAAGATTAAGATATCAACCGATCAGTTGGTCTCTGTTTGATTGACAAATGAAGTTGCCAGGTTACACTGTCAAACCTTTCAAACCAAAGCATTGCTCCAGTCGAACAAAGTGAGACGTTTCAGCAGTGTGTACAGTGTGTGCTCACAGCCAGCTGTCAGTCACTGTCACTTCATCCAGGATATAGGTCCCTGTCTAGCAGGGAACTCAACTCTCCCTTTATGATATCAAGCTAGTTAAAGCATTAAGTGGATGTTGAAATTCAAATCTCTGTCACTTATTCACTGTCAGAGATGTTTCCTGTTTGGAAAGCTCAGGATCAATCATAATGTGCTTCTGCTGGTCTGGCCTAATGAAAGCATACTTTATGTGTCACCCTTCTTTCAAGATGCACAGCCCTTCTCTTAGAGACACGTTGTCCCTTGTTGCTGCTTTGTGAATAAGACTCAATCTCATCTTGATCAATACGAAATGAAACAATCTATTAATTGAATGAAATAAAGTCTCTTGTTTCTGAGCAAATCAACTTTGGTTGTTAGTGGAAGAGGACCTGCTCCCTCTGTAGACACGAAAGGCTCGTTAAAAGCAAGTGAAAAGATGATTCTTACTTTTAGGTGATGATACACTAATGAATAATGATAATAATATGAATAATATATTCCATTACTACCAATAGATCCTCCTAAATCCTTTAAATCAAGTGAGGAGGGTTTTTTTTTGCTTCTTTTCAATGCTGTTTGTTGCAGTGAGTGAAGCTGCTTTGTAAACCTGCAAATACATTGGACAATGAGGTTTTGAATCACTTGTCTGGCTTGTAAAATGTGCATGTATAATATCCAATTTTTTTTATGATACTGCTAAGGTGCCCTTGAGCACGGTGCTCCACCCCCGGTTCATCCAGTGCAGCTGGTCTGTGGCCAGCTGTTAATGTGATTAAATGGCTCCAGCTCGGCCTCAACATGTGGAAACCTTTGAAAGTGAAGTAAAGCTTATTGGGAAGACTGACACTGTAAAAAATAAAATACTGTATCTTTAACATGGTTTTAGTGTAAAACTTGTATGTGTGTGTATGATGTTTTGAGGAACAACTCTCGACAGCCTATTATTGATTGAGATATTTCCCTTAGGAGTTGGTGGAGAACAGAGCTGAAAGCAGAGTGAGCTTAATTAATTTAGATTAATTAGACGGCCACAAATGCTCCTGTGAATAGATGATTATTTTGCTTTGTGTCTGCAGGATGTAAAAATAAGCAACTGCAAAGGTTTTTACCCTCAACAACTTTATAACTGACAATATTTAGATATTGTTTATAACTTGTTTTACTGCCCCAAAATGGCCAGTAAATCAATTACTGTAGCTTTATTATGAGGAGTTGTTTATGGGCCTGACACTGAATCACTTCCTGACCTCATCTGTCGGTGGCTTGGTACATCTGCTCTGTGGATTAGGAAACAATTAGCCTTTAATAGCATTAATTAATTAATTAACCTAATTGATATAAACCTTTATATAAGACTCAGCAGGACTTTCAGTCACAGCATGATGCAGCATAACTCGCTCATTACTGAGGAAAAACACAATACCAGGCCCAGAGTTAATTTCCCTGTGATGTGCACCTCTCTCCTTCATGAACACATATCAATAATGTGGATCAATAATTTCTGGGATGAGAGATGTTATTTGTGGTTGATTGAATATTCCACTTGTTGCTTGGAAAGTTTACACAATGTGCAACGGTTAGATTTGTATGAAAAATAGCAAAGGCTGATTTGTGCAGGTATAAAGGAAGATGATGGTGGGCGGGACAAAATGTTACAGATTAGACTAAGTCTCATAATAACAGACTAAAGAGTGGTTCACAAAATGTGAAAAGAAGCTGCATTAAAAGTGACACCTACTTAAAAAAACAGACGGAGCAACCAGTAATTTATGAGGAGAAATTAAAGTTTTGCAAACCAAAGAGAAAATGAACAGTTTAATACTGTGTGGCAATTAAACTCACGGAGCACCTTGATGACAATAACATCTGTTTTTATTAACATAATGGTGTGTTGTTCCTCCTCGTTCTATGTCAATAATTTTCATTTTGTAAAAAGTTTGTTTATTGCAGCCTTGGTAAATATTATCCTTCATTAAAATAGCATTTGGATTTCAGCTTCATACATGTTCTTCTAAAGCTTGTTGATCTCAGACTAATGACACCACTGCTGCTTTAAAGCGCTCCTTCAATCTCAGAGATGAAGGTCAGGGGAGCCCCCCCGTAACTGTCCACACGTCACTGCTGCCACAAATTAGAGAGTGACTTGCGAGTATAGGTTGAATCAATGGACCAACACAAATTCCATCACGCTTTCATATATATTAGTGTATTTGTAAACAGGTGGTTTTTAAACGGCTGACAATCTAATGTGCTCATTTGTTATAAAAGATTTTTTTGCCACTTGATATGAGAAAGTAACTCATAGTTAGTTTGAAATTATTACTATAGCAATTATCAGCTGGTTTTCTATGGTTACGATACAGAAAGTCGTAGATAAGAGACAGTATCTCGTAATAGTGACAAATATGAAAAAAACTTTATACAGTGATAATTGTTAAAAGAAAACATTTGGAATATATGGACAACAACGAAAGAGTTAGCATGCTAAATGCTCACATTGACAACAGGCAGATATTAAGCAGGTTTAATGTTTACTATGCGCAACATATTAGTGTAGCGTGCTAATATTTGCTAATTCGCAGTCAACATAAAGTATTTGGTTGTAAACCAAAGAATTGGACAAAGTTTTTCAAATTCTTGCTTTCTATAAAATCTGCACATGGTGTCTATGGTGTGGTTAAGTTAAGAACTGAAGGTAGTGGTTGGTTGATGCTTGGGAACTGTTCAATAAAAAGTCACAAGTTGCCTCACAGCATTGAGAGCAGATTGGTCTCACAGACACGACTGAAGTGATACTGGCTAATCGATTGGATATTGCCATTCAGGAAAGACGGTATGACGGGGGGCAGCAGCTCTTTGGCATTGATAGCAGTTAGCAGCTTGTATGCTCAGTGTGAGAATGAGAAGGACAGAATAGCAGCTCAAATCAAATATGCAGAAAAATATGTATAAAGCCACATAATTACACACACATACAATATGTTTAATCTAATGTTTAGATGATGCCTCTTGCTGTGTATTTAAAACTTTTCACTAAGGTTAAGGGATATGTTTATGACTGAGGAATAGATTTTAGCCTCTGTAATTTAACTGGAGAGATACCTGCACAGAGAATGGTTTGATTGTCTAAATAAATTGCGTCTGATCAGCTACTGAAATACTATTAATTGCTTTTCTTGACTGATTTGAATAGATTTCATGGGAGAGAAGCTAAAGTGTGAAGAAGACATACACCTCTCAATGATTCATATCACGGGTGTCAATACTTGTGTGAGTTCAGTGATGAATAATTGCAAATTATGATTTATCTTTGTTTATATCTAATTTGTGCAAAATTAACATCGACAATGTGGAAATGACCTCTCCCTGGCTGTGAAGCTGAATCAATTTAATTAATCCAAACCCTTTCATTAAATCTGTCTCACCTCCTTCACATGTATTTCAGAGTCTGGTTCTCAGGGTCTGGGCTTACGCGAGGCACAACACCCAGAGCTCATTCCCGATTAGATGATGTGTGAGTGCTGAAGCAAATCAGCACTTGATGTGTGTATGATAAAATGCTAATAATAGGCAAACAGACAAAAGGCATTTCAATGACTCTGAAACCATTAACGCTGATTTGATTTGGCAGGTTGATGAGAGCTTGTTCTCATATGCAACACACACAGAGGGCCACTTGCAGCAGGGGAGCTGGTTAAGTCCATAAAGGAACACAAATCATAACACTGAGTATTATATGTCTGTTGCTCGTCTGCTAAAACAGTGCTTTCATGTTTTGATTAAAAAGCCCCAGTCTCTGGGGAAAAGTCCTTAATGGAAAGAACATCCGTCTCCAGATGTCACTGTCTCATTTTCAGCTCGAACATCTTTACTTCTGCAGAGCAGTGAGAAAAATCTATTAGCAACAAGATCATTCATCTTGATTTTAGACAGCTTGGAATAAATTCATTTCACAATGGAATCAACTAAAGCCTCACACTGTTAGCAAAACTGTTTATGGAAAATACTATTATGAATGTAATTGTGCAGTGAATGGCACAATGCATGACTTATTCTGACTGAATTTTGCAGTGATTTTCAGTTGACTGAGGAAAAGAAAGTAAGTGAGATGTGTGGATGTTCTCAGATCGGTTTTTATTATCTTATCTTTTTGTTACACCACACTTGTGAACAGGGAAAACCACTAATTATTGAACTGGGGAAAGCAAAAACAGAAAACTACTTACTGAGGTGAAAGTAGAAAACACAGGTTGAAAGACAGTGAGTTGAAAACAATAACAACCAGAATCATTGCTGCACGGGTGTACGCCTCCACCAACCAGACAAGTGACAGGAAATGTGGTCACAATCTCTCCTTCCTTAGTGACAGTGTTGAATAATGGTGTTTTTGCAGAACATTATAATGTAACAGTGATGTTGACCTTTGACCTTTTTTAATATAAAATTTATAAATAAAAAATATTCATTTAACCCTAAAGAAATTTGTGTTAAATTGTGTCATAATTAGTCTATGAATTTTTGAGTTATGGCCAAATATGTGTTTTGATAATGACTTCTCCATCTGTAAGCTTAGTGCGTTACTGTTTGACGTCACCGGCTCAGGTGAGCTCTGGCGACTGTGCACCTGCCGTGCGTTGTTCAGAATAATCTGAACTCAAAGGTCTGCTCAGCCTTAGCCTTTTCAGCCTGTCATGATTTGTACATATATGAGCTAAAAGTACTCAGAGGCAGCACTAATTGTACAATTCTAACCTCAACGTTAATGTCAGACAAACCGACTCCTTTGTATTGGGATGAAAAGGCACAAAAGGCAGCAGTTTAATGAGTTGGCAGGTTGGCCAGGAGGTACGAGCAGGGAGCCTGAGCTGAGAGCCAGCCACACTGTATATTTCAATTGTAATGGGGAAATAGCAAACATCTCCTCACAGTCTGTTTTGTATTTACAGTGTTTGTTTCGTATGTCCACAAAGGAACACAGTCAACAGTGATGCTCCGTACGGCTGCAGACCTCGCTGCATTAAAGTCAAATGTAATAACGGACTTTTGCAATCATTTCAAAAACAGCCTCCAACGCTCCTGTGTGCCAGTGCTACATGTATATGAATAATTAATGTAGTGTAAATGATACATGAATTGTAAACCACTGCATTCATTTGGAAAGGAATAATGACATCAGTCTAATTAGGCTATCAGTTGTTTTTGTTTGTGTACATGATTAACATGACCTCACGCTCTGCCAGTGTGTTCTTTCCAAAGGTCTTTGGGGTGAATCTGGTTGATTTCTTACAACTTCTTTGTACAAGATGTTGACATTTGGATCCAGCTGCTCATCTGATGGTGGGAAAAACAAGAGTTAACGGGAACAAAGGAAATTACAATAAGAAACAAGAAAAAATCTTGTGTTGTGACAATGCTTCCATGGGAGCTGTGAGCTGTTACTCTGCAGCAAAGAGAGCCAGATGCTCTTTGAATTCTGAAAAGATGGAGACATGCAAAAACTGAGCACAGAATACCAGAGCAGCTACTTCAGACAAAAGGCTGAAGAAGAGAGAAAGAAAGAGAGAAAGGAAGAAATTGCATCTGTCATGTCGGACGAGCGTCGGAAGCCGTCGCTGCATTTTAATCTGAGCTTGTAGGTGGATGGAGGGAGATGCCAAGAAAATGTATGATGTGTAAAAGTTGGCTTCTGTCTCCCTCTCGTTTCCCTCTTTCTTTTTCTTTATTTTGAGAGGTGACTCCTTGGCTTTGTGCATGCCACCTCCCTCACCTCTCTGCAGAGTGTCGACGCCAAACCAAGACTGTCATATTTTTGAAAAAGAAACGTCTGCCAAATCTTTGCTGCATGATTACACATTTAACTTTTAGTTTAGAAGAACCTTTAAAAGAACTTGAAACAGTCGCAGGAGGGCTTCGGCCAGCAGGCAACGATATTAATGAATTTAAAATACATTTATTTCTTTAATTTTCATTAAAAACATGACCGCTGGCGAGGCCCCACTTCCATTAGTTCCTGTGGCTTTGTCTGTCAGGCTCTCTGTTTCTGCCTGGCGCAGTTTATGTTAACAGTGGCAGATTTCTCAAAACTCCCTTTTTCATAAACGGTGTGTTTTCAATTCAACTGACAAAAGCAGTTTTCTCATTTCTGGTCACCATGGATTTTGTTAGCTGTAGTGATGACTGTTGCTAACAGATTTCATTAGCTGTGCCTGAAACTCATGAGTCTGAGTCGGTTGAAAACTGACTCTGACTTTGAGTTTTTTTTTTTGTTTTTAATGTTTCCAGCTGACTTCTTATAAGAGAACATTGTTAAAGGGACTTAAATATACACAGTGTGACTACATACTGTGCATGACTCCACACATGCCATAAATAGACAGAGAAAACACCAGTTGATGTCAATGCATAAAACTGACACCTTCCACTATAGTTGTCTCTGTCTAGGCTGAATCTGAATGTGACACTGTCTAACACAAATTTGGCTGCAGTTGCTGGAGTGTAAACGTTGCCACCTCATCCAGTCCAATATTTTTCTACTGTACCAATAAAATTAAATGTAAAATAATATAGTTAGCTAATGATGATGGACATGCTAACAGTTGTAGCTTACATTGAATTAATTCCTTATGCTTTTGAAAATAACAAAACTGCCAAAAGGAAAATCCTACATATCTAGCTGCTACCAGGTTTTCAAATATTTAGTGATGTGGGGCTGCTGCTGGATTATTCTCTGCTAACAATGGCACATTTTCAGCAGCATGGCCAACAGCTTGATGCAAGGCCAAACGTAAAAATATTTATAAGAGGAGATTATCAGCATTCTGTTTGTTTGACATTATAGCCTGGCTGACAGATCGCCTGCTCTGGCAGTAAAATTCACCAACACTGTAAGAAATGTTTTTTATGTGCGACACACTGTGAAATGAATGATGAAGCCTTGGCTACGCTCTGCTCCCTCCCCCACCGCCACCATTTCCCTTCTGCTAGAAGCCGACTGTACTTCTTATTTAATTTGTGTTTAATGTGAGGTATAATGGGGCAGGGATGTGTAGAGAGGAGCTGCAGGTGGAGGACGCCTGCGTAATTATAAAAATTTAATTCTATCTCCTTTAATCTGAGCAGTGCTCATTACACATGAGCAGGGGAGAGGAAGTAGAGTTGGCTGCATAAAACCTGCAATAAGTGAATTTCTGTGTTTCAGCTTCAAAACACAAAACTCCTGTTCTCAGTTTATCTTACAGACATTTAGAAATCTGTTTTCTTTATACCGGAAAAAGAAAAAAAACGGGTTTTCAAATACTTGTCTGTCCTAAAAAAAAAAAAAAAACATGCTTACATGAAACTAATTTACAAATACATTTTGTTTTAATCAACATAACAAAGAAACACAGGGTGGCCCTGAGACACCGCAGCTCAAGAAAAACACATGTTAATAGATTCAACAGGCAAATTCAGAAAACCTCTTTATCAGCTTGACAACACATGCGCTGCAAACACACACAAACACAACACGACCAAAGTGTTTCCCTTCCCTGGTCGCCTGTGCTCACTTCCAGCGTGTTTCTGTATTTGCTCGTGTTGTGTTTTAGAACTGTAAATAACCCCCGACAGTGGTGCAGTTGAACTGTATTACATTAAACAAACAGGGGTTTAGCTGGTGTGGAAGAAATAACTGAAACGCCTGTCCCTGTGGGTTAGGTAAACTTACTGTTCTCTCAGTGAATGTTATGTTGTGCTTTGCCAGGTCTGACTACAAACAAGAGCCAGCACAGTAGTAACTGTATCAGCTTTCAGCCTCGTGTTTCTCCTTTTTATTTTTGCTTGAGAAATTCGGAGAAATAACTCCTGTTTAGCAAGAGTCCTCCTTTTGTTGTATTTATTGTATTTAGCAGCAGCTGTTTGCCCTGTTCCCTCTTTTAGAAAATTGTATCTTTATTTATCTCCTTACTATCTAATAAATGTGCTTTACCAGTTACAGCTGGTTTATGCTGCTTCTCTTTACCCCAAAAAACGAGCTGGGTTGAAACACACCTGTATGTGACTTGAGGTTCTTAGAGGTCGTGGTTCTCTGTCATACATATGGATTGAAGGTTTTAGTTTTCCTCTTCTGGTTTTCAGTAGCAGCAGCAGCAGCAGCGCAGTTCTATAAATTTGCAATGATCCAAACAACTCACTCCAAGGCGCTATGTTTTTGTGATTCTTTCTCCTTACACACTGATATGATACAAGTTAACTCCATGATGAGTGAAAAACTCAATGCCAACCTTTCTGCTGAAACAGTCGATATCCTGGGAACCTAATTCCCCCTCCCTGTGGGCTGTAAACACACCACCAGCAGAAGCCCAGAGGAAAGTATCCATAAATGAAGCCTGGCAGGACTGTGCACACTGCATTCTGGTCGTTGTAAGATTTCCTGCTTTACAGCAATAGGGAAATATACAACCTTTCCCCTCAGTCTTCTCTGGCTATAAGACACCAATATAAAAGCACCTTGATGAGACACAAAAGAGCCAAAGGTGGAAACGATTTCCTTTCAGTGATGAAGCCCGACAGCAGAATATCATACTGGTGAACAGGAGAAATCTTCTGCATTTTAGAAAAAGAAAAAAAATGCCCATAGTTTCAGCATGATCATGAAAAATTTAAAGCATTTTTTAAAAAGCTACATTTACAAAGCGCTTACAGTAGATCGATATACTGAATTCTGACATACTGCATGTCTTTGAGATTGAATATATATTCTATTCAGTCTACGCAGTGTCTCTCTACTGCCCTGTTTGGACACCAGCTGTGTTGTATCGACAGGAAACTTATGTCAGTGCACATCACGAGTTGATGATAATCTAACTTTAAAAGAGAAAGGCAGGCTGAGCCAGAACACTGAGCATTATCTGCTCCTGGGTGTCAGAAAGTGAAAGTAAAACTGGTGAGCTGCCGTGTGTCTGATGACTGTCTAACTCACAGAGAGAAATCATCAGAGAAAAATACGCTGTGTGAAGGATCCCAGCTGCTCCGCTACGAGCTACTTTCCAGCACGTCTCTTGTAATGGAGAACACGGCCTTCACTTCCTCTGCGCTCCACCCAGCTGATCACTTGACACCCATCTTTAGCGTCGTCCTCTCTGTGATCTTCTCCTCACTCTGTGCCACTTGTGCTGCTCAACCCTCTCTCTGTATTGACCTGCAGCGTCTTGGGCTTGTATGAATGCATGAACAGATGGGATTGGAATGATTTTGTCTACAGTTAAATTATTTATGAGGGTGCTCTCCCACATAGTCCACAGGCTGGTCAGGGATCGAGCTCTTGACTCTCTTCAATTACTCTCAAACTGGATGTCAGCACCACCTCCTCTTGGCCGCAGAATGACTCAGCGTGTCACTCTCCTCTCTCATTAGTGAAACTCCAACCAGGTGTTCCCTCTCCGAAACAGTGATCCAGTTGTCTGTCATAGCTGTCAGAGAGAACAGCCTGTCACGATTGGCTGTCTTGGAGCAGACTGTGGGGAGTGATCACAACCCAGATACACACAGAAAACAGTACCTACACATCACACTTTACACAATGTCATCTCAGGGAAGGGAAGGTAAGGGAAGGGAAGGGAAGGGAAGGGAAGGGAAGGTAAGGTAAAGTAAAGTAAGGTATTCCTTTATTAGTCCCACAGTGGGGAAATTTGTAGTACTACAGCAGCAAAGTCGACAGTACAAAGAAAGAAAAACTGCAAAATGACAGTACCAAATACCTTAAAAAGATAAATCATATAATAATATAATATGTACATGGATAGAAACACATAATTCTGGCTGACACTTGTGATGGATGGTGAACTGTTTTGTGTTCTGTGCTCCATAAAAATCAGGTACTTCTCCAGAGGTACCAAGGTTGGTATCAAACCATGCTAACATCATGTGCTAAATGCTACATGCTGCATGTGTGTGTGGGGGCCACAGAGTGGGGTGGGGTGGGGGCGTCTCTCTGCCTACTCAGTGCTGATTCTCTGCACAGCTCAGACCGTTACACACTGAGGATTTTCTCTTTATTTGTCTTTGAGTGAAAACGCATTTCAGTGTTTTCATGTATGTACCGTATATGTGTGTACAGGTGCATGAATCTCATATAATCCTTTCTTCAATATTGTGATGACCCCTCCACCAGGGCAAGAGGTGTCCCTATTTGTTTTTGCTGCTCTTCTTTCAGGTGCTGAATGCAGGGATCAGGATCAGCCTGATGTGCTACACCTGGGCCCGGTGTGCACCATAAATGCGTCTCCATTCAGTCCTGTCGTCTGTCTCTCTGGCTGCCCTCTCTGTTCGCGCTCTGGTTGTCGGTGTCGTCGGTGTTCCCCCCCGCTCCCGGCAGATCTGATGACAGCTGTGGCCTTTCTTTTGTTTATTGTTTCTTATTAATTTGTTGGCCTGAGCCTCATTTTCCTTTTTGTAAATAAATTATTCGAACTTTACATGCCAACTTGTGTTGTTTCCCCTTTATGGTTGTCCAGCCGTTGAGCCAAGCTGTGACAATATCATCTCCTAAGAAAATTAAACTTTGTTCTCTCATCAGTCTCTCACTTTCAAAACCACAATTGCTTGGTCACAGTTGCTGATCAGGGGAACATCTCTGTTTAGAATCAAATGATAAGATCGACGGAGATGTTTTGTTTTTGAGCTTTGTGGTGTTGGACTGTATTATTGTATATATCCTATTTAGTAATTATAAAGGAAGTATACAGACGCAATGGTTCTTTTATCATGAATAAAAAGTGCAAGTAAATATATAATTAAAATATAAGCATAGACTTTTATTATAATCTGTTTTTTTTAGTTGTTTATTTGAACCTGCAGATAATGGACACTTTGCAAAGAGGTTGTTACAGATTGATGACAAACAGTAGAAATATTATATAATTCTATAAATACACAATCTAATATAATGTGATATTAACTGTAATGTTACCAGCTTTTGTACCAGCTCTTTCTCAGCTTATAACATCTCCGTTTTATGAAGCAACATTTTGACTCAGTGGATCAGTGTCATTAGTCTATGATTGATAAACAGATCCCAGCAGCCTAGCTGTCTCTTATGTTGCCTTCACTGATATTACATCCTGAATGCAGCATTTCCTTCCATTTAACAACAATAAGTCTGAGCTCATTTTTCCTTGGTCTCCCTAACTCCATCGGCTCTGTCAGAGCTACTCCTGCCAGTCTGTCAAACAATACTAAGCAGGCTGCAAGAAACCTAGCGTCTTTGACACTAACCTCTGTTTAGATGAAGGAGTCAGAAATGTTCAGTCTTGTTTCTTCCAGTTAAAATAATCTGAAATGGGTTTTTTTTTTATCAACTGCTGATCTGCAAAAAGTTGTACATACCTACATACGACTATTGTCATGCACTTTACTCAGCTATCAGCCAAGGCTCCCTCCAGAATCTCAGTTTGGTTCAAAATGTTGCTGCCAGTTACCATGACGATGCATGATCACATCACCCCTGCACTTGCCTCCCTGTCAGAGTTAGAATTGATTAAAAAAAATTACTGCTCACCTTTAAGGCATTAAATGGCTTTGGTCCTAAATACCTCTCTGGTTTACTGACCTGGTATGTGCCCTCTCCACCACTGAGATCTGCTGATGCAGCCCTGCTGGTTACGGCCAGGTCACAGCTTGAGACAAAGGCTGACCAGGCTTTTACTATTGGAGCCCCCACTGTATGAAACTCTTTTCCTGTTTAACTTTTCTTTTTGTGAAAGCATTTGGACATTTATGTATTTATAATGAATATTCATATTTATTCGATCTTGATCTTGATCACAGACTATTTTTGTAACAGCACTGTCTGCTTTGTATTAACTCTTCAAACTTATGTCTGTTTATTGTGAATCTATGTAGATATTTTCTAGTTTTCAGTGCTAATGTTTTAGCTGTTAGCTTCAATATAGAGTTGTTGTCGCTATCACTTATGTCATAATGTTGTATATATATATATATATATATATATATATATATATATACACACTATATATATTTCAGGATATGTTACAACTAACCTGGACTATGGAATGAATTTTAACATTTCACTCAAACACACCTTTTTGTTTATGTTGCAGAGATATCGCCTCCATTTAATAGCAGACATGTGTAACTAGTTTGTCTTACATTTTACGACTTAAAAGAGCTCCCTATTATTTTACATCATTCCTTCTATCAAAATCAGGCTTTAGTTTTGTTCCTTTGGCTTTCAATTACACTCAATTTTATGCAGAAGAAAATATGAAAACATTTTTTAAATTTTTTTTTTAAACTATGCTCCAAAACTATATTTACCGTGCCATGAGCTATAAGACAGGCTCAGGGAACATTTTTAAACAACAGATGAAAACCAGTATATTTTAATTGTCCTTCTATTCTTCCTTATTTTATTTTTTATCGTAAAGCACGTTGACCCACATCTCCAGAGCACTCAATCGCTTCTCTGCTAGCGACCTCCGCTCTCAGTTTCTCCTCCAGAGCATTGAACTTCTCCCTCCACGCCTCCTCCATCATGAGGTTTTGCTCCTCCTGGCTCCTCAGCTGGTTTTCGGCCTGAGTGAGCCTCTCACATTTGTGACTTTTGCTCTTGGAGACACAGCTGAAGACGGCGACCTCCATCAGTTTCCTCCCAATGCTTTGTAAAAGCATCTAGGACCTCCTGCTCCCTGGGCTGCAGACGCTCCTCCTCTCGCTGGTTTTTTACTTTATCAGTAATCAGTAAGTGGTTCACCTGCCTCTGCAGGAGGGTTTTCTCCTGTCGCAGAACAGAGAGCTCATTTCGCTTCCGTTTCACCTCTGCTCTGCGATGTGGGCGGCTCTGTGGAGCGGCCTCTGACATTTTTTGTGCATTGTTTTCTCCAGGAATGGAACCAGGAAACAGACAGAAGATCTTTGGTCCTGCAGCAGATGTTTGTCGTGGTCGACTGCGTTGGATCTGATCACAGTAGATGATCATATTTGACAAGTACTCAACACTGGTGTGACTTGCGTGTCTGAGAGACATGGTAACACTGAGGTATACTGCAGCTGTGAGAGCTCTAGAGAGACGCATATGTACCCTGCCTTTCCAGACTTAACTCATAAACGATAGAGTGGTTGATCCTAATCATTGTGTATTTTCTCTCTTTACTTCCCCCTGGCCTTTTGTTCACCGCTGAACACCATTTTTTCTCAATAAAAAGTTATTGAAGAGGTCAAATAAAAGTAGCTAACATGCTAATGGCACGTTAGAAAATGTGTTAGCCTGTTAGGTTAATGGGACAATAACTTTCCACTGGTTATTCAAAAGATGAATTTGAGCTTCTGTCTTGTACTTGTCTGCAAACCATTGCTCTATAGGTTTTATGATAATGGAGGAGGTTGTAGAGTCTGCAACACATCTGAACTACAGTGGCTTCCTCTGCTTTGGACTCCCTGGCTCTCTGTCCCTTTAAAATGTCAAAATGGTTTGCTATTGGTCAGTGGTGAAAATCTGCAAATCAAACTGTTTTTTTTTTTCAGCTTCTGCTCCAAATGACCAGGCCTTTAATTGTTAACACTTGTTTCCCATTCGTTTAATCTATATGCTCTAACACCAGAACAACAGTGTTGTTGTTGCTATGATGTTACCAGGCAACTACACTTTGAGATATCAATTGTCATTTTGATATCTCTGTGTACTGTGCTCATCAGTGGGATTTGGGTTGTTGCAAGGATGCAGGAGTGTGTTTTTCTCCCTCTGGGTACAGACCTCTAAATGTATTGAGTGTTTACAAAATTTCCAGTATTGTACGGTGGCCCTGAGAGCTCAACTGCAACTGCAAGAAAACACATGCAAATAAACAAACGCGCTGCAAATTCAGTCCTACAACACAACAGAAGTGTTTCCAGCGGACACAAGCGTGTGGGTGGGGGCTTACCATGAAGGCGTAATCCTAACCGCAGGGGCCCAGGGTTAAGTCCAACCCGTGGCCCTTTGCAACATATCATCCTCTCTCTCTCCCTAACTTTCCTGTCTCTCTCTCTCTCATTCTCTCTATCGGAATTAAGGCAAAAAATAACCAGGCTTGGACGCACTTGTTGTTCAATGCTTTAACTTCAAAAGTCACAATTGGGCATCGAACAACAAGTCTCAGCCAGGTTCATCACTTTTTAGTGTCCCCCTGGAAACACTTCAGTTGTGTTGTGATTTTTTTGCAGCGCATGTGTTGTCAAATTGATGAAGATGTTTTCTGAATAAGATTGTGTATTTGCATGTGTTGCAGTGCATTGAGCTCTCAGGTCCACCATAGTATCGAAGTATTTTTGTCCTGTTACTTTTACATAAGGGTCTGAGTACTTCTTCCACCACTGAAAATAACTAAATATTCAATTTATGCATCGACCTGCTGCTGTTAGAAAGTCACCAGATTTTTCCCATTTACTTCTCCCAGTTGTTTGAAATTAAGCTTTTACCATCCTGCTGGTTCCCTTATTTTCAAATTCAGCCAAGTACTCTGAAATGTTAAAAGCATTACACGCATGTGAAAAAGCCAGTAAGACCACACGGCCTAACTCTTCAGGAGGTGCTTCTGCTGAGCACCTAATCTCTGCAACTGGCTTCATAAACTCAGGCCTGTACATTTGTCTCATCCCATCAAGCACAGTGTGGAATACAATGCAAATGAACCAAAATATGAGAGCTGTGGTCTTTACCTGACAGCAGCAGGAGATGGTCTCCTCTTAGGCAGTGTCTGCAAAGCTGAGTGCTGTGTTGCATTAGTCACAGTAGTAGCTGTCAGTGGGCACAATGTGCGTCCATAAATTCACTGAAAGCTTTTGATTAATGTAATTGGCTTGGCTTCAGTCACTGCACTTTTATGAATTTCAAATTGTATCAAGGGGACAGCTGCTGTTTGCCGCATTTCTTTACCAGCCTTTATTATGGATGATTTGACACATACAGTTGTTTCCACAATGAGGTATTTAATGGGATTCCTGTGGAATAAACAAGAGATCATTAAGATGTACGATTAGTAAGATGGGACTCGCTGAACTTAGATATAATATCACAACTGAACTAGGACTTGAACCCAAATGCACGACTCCGAGACAAAATACAAATTAACAATATTTTAATAACAAAGTATCAAAGAAAAATCACTCTTACCGAGGAATATATATTCAAAGTTCCCAAATAAAAATCACTCACAGAGAGGA